>NW_027464610.1:4105000-4210000 GCF_043290135.1 Rhipicephalus microplus | reverse complement strand
AAACGTTCACGTTTTGTCGATTGTTAAGTGCTAAGTCATCATTTTTTGTAGATTTTCGTGTTTTCTGTTTCTGTTTCAGTCATATATATGTGGTTTGTGAAAAATAAACCTTCAGTTGATAGTCTGCGCTTGTCCTTGTATCTTCGTGTCGTCCGTGTTTACTACCGCGCAGTTACATACGTCGATCATGAATCACCAACTCGCCCAATCGTCCACCTTAACCTAACCTAACATTCGCACTTGTATCTAAAAACGCTCTATTACACTGTTTTGTTCACAATTACGATATTTGCATAACCTCACAGTTTTTCACCAACTTATTGCAGTACAGAACGCTGTATCTCGCTAAATGACATTGTTCTTTAAGGTTTCACGATGCTTGCATGCGATTTAACGAGAATATCACAATATAGCAGTTTCGCACTTGTAACGGTAGAACACGCAGTATTTGGCTTGTTCATGCCGTTTTGTGTGCTTTCACAACATTTCACCTATCGCAGTTTAATACTCGCTATAAAACAACACTATCTCGTTAGATGACGTCGTTTTTGGTAGTTTCACGACGCTACCTAGCTTAACTAACCTAACCTAACCTAACCTTCGCACTTCTATCGTTAGAAAACGTTTTACTCGCCACTTTATAATGTTTTCTACAAGATTACGACGGTTTCATGCGCTTTCACATTAGATATCGTAGTTCCCGACTTGTAATGTTGAAAAACACTACATCTCACTAAGTGACATTGTTTAATGCGGTTTTACGACGGTTGATATGTCAACCTAACCTAACATTCGCACTTGTATCTAAAGACGCTCAATTACACTGTTTCGTTCACAATTACGATATTTGCTTGACCTCACAGTTTCTCACCAACTTATTACAGTACAGAACGCTGTACCTCGCTAAATGACATCGTTCTTTAAGGTTTCACGATACTTGCATGCGCTTTACCGAGAATGTCACAACATAGCACTTTCGCACTTGTAACGGTACAACACGCAGTATTTGGCTTGTTCATGCCGTTTTGTGTGCATTCACAACATTTCACCTATCGCAGTTTAATACTCGCAATAAAACAACACTATCTCGTTAGATGACGTCGTTTTTGGTAGTTTCACGACGCTACCTAGCTTAAACTAACCTAACCTAACCTAACCTTCGCACTTCTATCGTTAGAAAACGTTTTACTCGCAATTTTACAATGTTTTCACCAAGATTACGACGGTTTCATGCGCTTTCACATTAGATATCGTAGTTCCCGACTTGTAATGTTGAAAAACACTACATCTCACTAAGTGACATTGTTTAATGCGGTTTTAGCGCTGTTCATATCTTAACCTAACCTAACCTTACCTAACCCAACCTAACCTAACCTAACCTAACCAAACCTTACCTAACATACCCTAACCTAACCTAACCTAACCTAACCAAACCTAACCTAACCTAACCTAACCTAACCTAACCTAACGACGTTTGCCAGCGCTTTCACATTAGATATCGCAGTTCCCGACTTGTAATGGTGAAAACACTGCATCTCACTAAGTGACATTGTTTAATGCGGTTTTACGACGGTTCATACCTTAACCTAACCTAACCTAACCTAACCTTACCTAACCTAACCTAACCTAACCCAACCCAACTTAACCTAACCTTACCTAACCTTACCTAAACTAACCTAACCCAACCTAACCTAACCTAACCTAACCTAACCCAACCTAACCCAACCCATCCCAACCTAACCTAACCTAAGCTAACCTAACCTAACCTAACCAAACCTAACCTAACCTAACTTAACCTAACCTAACGTAACCTAACCTAACCTATTCTAACGTAACCTAACCTTACCTGACCTAACCTAACCTAACGTAACCTAACCTAACCTAACCTAACGTAACATAACCTAACCTAACCTAACGTAACCTAACCTAACCTAACCCAACCTAACCCAACCCAACCCAACCCAACAACACCCAACCCAACCTACCCTAACCTAACCTAACCTTACCTAACCTAACCAAATTATCCTTACCTAACCTAACCTAACGTAACCTAACCTAACCTACCCTAACGTAACCTAACCTAACGTAACCTAACCTAACCTAACCTAACCTAACCCAACCTAACCTAACCTAACCTAACCTAACCCAACTCAACCCAACCTAACCTAATCTAACCTAACCTAACCTAACCTAACCTAACCAAACCTAACCTAACCTAACCTAACCTAACCTAACGACGGTTGCAAGCGCTTTCACATTAATTATCGCAGTTCCCCACTTTTAATGGTGAAAAACACTGCATCTCAGTAATTGACATTGTTTAATGCGGTTTTACGACGGTTCATATCTTAACCTAACCTAACATTCGCACTTGTATCTAAAAACGCTCTATTACACTGTTTTGTTCACAATTACGATATTTGCATAACCTCACAGTTTTTCACCAACTTATTGCAGTACAGAACGCTGTATCTCGCTAAATGACATTGTTCTTTAAGGTTTCACGATGCTTGCATGCGATTTAACGAGAATATCACAATATAGCAGTTTCGCACTTGTAACGGTAGAACACGCAGTATTTGGCTTGTTCATGCCGTTTTGTGTGCTTTCACAACATTTCACCTATCGCAGTTTAATACTCGCTATAAAACAACACTATCTCGTTAGATGACGTCGTTTTTGGTAGTTTCACGACGCTACCTAGCTTAACTAACCTAACCTAACCTAACCTTCGCACTTCTATCGTTAGAAAACGTTTTACTCGCCACTTTATAATGTTTTCTACAAGATTACGACGGTTTCATGCGCTTTCGCATTAGATATCGTAGTTCCCGACTTGTAATGTTGAAAAACACTACATCTCACTAAGTGACATTGTTTAATGCGGTTTTACGACGGTTGATATGTCAACCTAACCTAACATTCGAACTTGTATCTAAAAATGCTCAATTACACTGTTTCGTTCACAATTACGATATTTGCTTGACCTCACAGTTTCTCACCAACTTATTACAGTACAGAACGCTGTATCTCGCTAAATGACATCGTTCTTTAAGGTTTCACGATACTTGCATGCGCTTTACCGAGAATGTCACAACATAGCACTTTCGCACTTGTAACGGTACAACACGCAGTATTTGGCTTGTTTATGCCGTTTTGTGTGCTTTCACAACATTTTACCTATCGCAGTTTCGTACCCGCAATAAAACAACACTATCTCGTTAGATGACGTCGTTTTTGGTGGTTTCACGACGCTACCTAGCTTAAACTAACATAACTCAACCTAACATAACCTTCGCACTTATATCGTTAGAAAACGTTTTACTCGCTACTTTACATTGCTTTCTACAACATTACGACGGTTTCAAGCGCTTTCACATTAGATATCGCAGTTCCCAACTTGTAAAGGTGAAAAACACTGCATCTCACTAAGTGACATTGTTTATTGCGGTTTTACGACGGTTCATACCTTAACCTAACATAACCTAACCTAACCTAACCTAACCAAACCTAACCTAACGTAACCTAACCTAACCTAACCTAACCTAACGACGTTTGCAAGCGCTTTCACATTAGATATCGCAGTTCCCAACTTGTAATGGTGAAAAACACTGCATCTCACTAAGTGACATTGTTTAATGCGGTTTTACGACGGTTCATATCTTAACCTAACCTAACATTCGTACTTGTATTGAAAAACGCTCTATTACACTGTTTCGTTCACAATTACGATATTTGCATAACCTCACAGTTTTTCACCAACTTATTGCAGTACAGAACGCTGTATCTCGCTAAATGACATTGTTCTTTAAGGTTTCACGATGCTTGCATGCGCTTTAACGAGAATATCACAATATAGCAGTTTCGCACTTGTAACGGTAGAACACGCAGTATTTGGCTTGTTCATGCCGTTTTGTGTGCATTCACAACATTTCACCTATCGCAGTTTAATACTCGCAATAAAACAACACTATCTCGTTAGATGACGTCGTTTTTGGTAGTTTCACGACGCTACCTAGCTTAAACTAACCTAACCTAACCTAACCTTCGCACTTCTATCGTTAGAAAACGTTTTACTCGCAATTTTACAATGTTTTCACCAAGATTACGACGGTTTCATGCGCTTTCACATTAGATATCGTAGTTCCCGACTTGTAATGTTGAAAAACACTACATCTCACTAAGTGACATTGTTTAATGCGGTTTCACGACGGTTGATATCTCAACCTAACCTAACATTCGCACTTGTATCTAAATACGCTCAATTACACTGTTTCGTTCACAATTACGATATTTGCTTGACCTCACAGTTTCTCACCAACTTATTACGGTACAGAACGCTGTATCTCGCTAGATGACATCGTTCTTTAAGGTTTCACGATACTTGCATGCGCTTTAACGAGAATATCACAATAAAGCAGTTTCGCACTTGTAACGGCACAAGACGCAGTATCTGGCTAGTTCATGCCATTTTGTGTGCTTTCCCAATATTTCACCTATCGCTGTTTCGTACTCGCAATAAAACAACACTATCTCGTTAGATGACATCGTTTTTTGTGGTTTCACGACGCTACCTAGCTCAAACTAACCGAACCTTCGCACTTCTATCGTTAGAAAACGTTTTATTCGCTACTTTACAATGTTTTCTACAAGATTACGACGGTTTCATGCGCTTTCACATTAGATATCGCAGTTCCCGACTTGTAATGGTGAAAAACACAGCATCTCACTAAGTGACATTGTTTAACGCGGTTTTAGCGCGGTTCATATCTTAACCTAACCTAACCTTACCTAAACCAACATAACCTAACCTAACCTAACCAAACCTTACCTAACATACCCTAACCTAACCTAACCTAACCTAACCTAACCAAACCTAACCTAACCTAACCTAACGTAACCTAACCTAACCTAACCTAACCTAACCTAACCTAACGACGTTTGCAAGCGCTTTCACATTAGATATCGCAGTTCCCGACTTGTAAAGGTGAAAAACACTGCATCTCACTAAGTGACATTGTTTATTGCAGTTTTACGACGGTTCATACCTTAACCTAACGTAACCTAACCTAACCTAACCCAACCTAACCTAACATAACCTAACCTAACCTAACCTAACCAAACCTAACCTAACGTAACCTAACCTAACCTAACCTAACCTAACCTAACGACGTTTGCAAGCGCTTTCACATTAGATATCGCAGTTCCCAACTTGTAATGGTGAAAAACACTGCATCTCACTAAGTGACATTGTTTATTGCGGTTTTACGACGGTTCATATCTTAACCTAACCTAACATTCGTACTTGTATTGAAAAACGCTCTATTACACTGTTTCGTTCACAATTACGATATTTGCATAACCTCACAGTTTTTCACCAATTTATTGCAGTACAGAACGCTGTATCTCGCTAAATGACATTGTTCTTTAAGGTTTCACGATGCTTGCATGCGCTTTAACGAGAATATCACAATATAGCAGTTTCGCACTTGTAACCGTAGAACACGCAGTATTTGGCTTGTTCATGCCGTTTTGTGTGCATTCACAACATTTCACCTATCGCAGTTTAATACTCGCAATAAAACAACACTATCTCTTTAGATGACGTCGTTTTTGGTAGTTTCACGACGCTACCTAGCTTAACTAACCTAACCTAACCTAACCTTCGCACTTCTATCGTTAGAAAACGTTTTACTCGCCACTTTATAATGTTTTCTACAAGATTACGACGGTTTCATGCGCTTTCACATTAGATATCGTAGTTCCCGACTTGTAATGTTGAAAAACACTACATCTCACTAAGTGACATTGTTTAATGCGGTTATACGACGGTTGATATCTCAACCTAACCTAACATTCGCACTTGTATCTAAATACGCTAAATTCCACTGTTTCGTTCACAATTACGATATTTGCTTGACCTCACAGTTTCTCACCAACTTATTACGGTACAGAACGCTGTATCTCGCTAGATGACATCGTTCTTTAAGGTTTCACGATACTTGCATGCGCTTTAACGAGAATATCACAATAAAGCAGTTTCGCACTTGTAACGGCACAAGACGCAGTATCTGGCTAGTTCATGCCATTTTGTGTGCTTTCCCATTATTTCACCTATCGCAGTTTCGTACTCGCAATAAAACAACACTATCTCGTTAGATGACATCGTTTTTGGTGGTTTCACGACGCTACCTAGCTCAAACTAACCGAACCTTGCACTTCTATCGTTAGAAAACGTTTTATTCGCTACTTTACAATGTTTTCTACAAGATTACGACGGTTTCATGCGCTTTCACATTAGATATCGCAGTTCCCGACTTGTAATGGTGGAAAACACAGCATCTCACAAAGTGACATTGTTTAATGCGGTTTTACGACGGTTCATACCTTAACCTAACCTAACCTAACCTAACCTTACCTAACCTAACCTAACCTAACCCAACCCAACTTAACCTAACCTTACCTAACCTTACCTAACCTTACCTAAACTAACCTAACCCAACCTAACCTAACCTAACCTAACCTAACCCAACCTAACCCAACCCATCCCAACCTAACCTAACCTAAGCTAACCTAACATAACCTAACCAAACCTAACCTAACCTAACTTAACCTAACCTAACGTAACCTAACCTAACCTGTTCTAACGTAACCTAACCTTACCTGACCTAACCTAACCTAACGTAACCTAACCTAACATAACCGAACCTAACGTAACCTAACCTAACCTAACCTAACGTAACCTAACCTAACCTAACCCAACCTAACCCAACCCAACCCAACCCAAAAACACCCAACCCAACCTAACCTAACCTAACCTAACCTTACCTAACCTAACCAAATTATCCTTACCTAACCTAACCTAACCTAACGTAACCTAACCTAACCTACCCTAACGTAACCTAACCTAACGTAACCTAACCTAACCTAACCTAACCTAACCCAACCTAACCTAACCTAACCTAACCTAACCCAACTCAACCCAACCTAACCTAATCTAACCTAACCTAACCTAACCTAACCAAACCTAACCTAACCTAACCTAACCTAACCTAACCTAACCTAACCTAACGACGGTTGCAAGCGCTTTCACATTAAATATCGCAGTTCCCCACTTTTAATGGTGAAAAACACTGCATCTCAGTAATTGACATTGTTTAAGGCGGTTTTACGACGGTTCATATCTTAACCTAACCTAACATTCGCACTTGTATCTAAAAACGCTCTATTACACTGTTTTGTTCACAATTACGATATTTGCATAACCTCACAGTTTTTCACCAACTTATTGCAGTACAGAACGCTGTATCTCGCTAAATGACATTGTTCTTTAAGGTTTCACGATGCTTGCATGCGATTTAACGAGAATATCACAATATAGGAGTTTCGCACTTGTAACGGTAGAACACGCAGTATTTGGCTTGTTCATGCCGTTTTGTGTGCTTTCACAACATTTCACCTATCGCAGTTTAATACTCGCTATAAAACAACACTATCTCGTTAGATGACGTCGTTTTTGGTAGTTTCACGACGCTACCTAGCTTAACTAACCTAACCTAACCTAACCTTCGCACTTCTATCGTTAGAAAACGTTTTACTCGCCACTTTATAATGTTTTCTACAAGAATACGACGGTTTCATGCGCTTTCACATTAGATATCGTAGTTCCCGACTTGTAATGTTGAAAAACACTACATCTCACTAAGTGACATTGTTTAATGCGGTTTTACGACGGTTGATATGTCAACCTAACCTAACATTCGCACTTGTATCTAAAGACGCTCAATTACACTGTTTCGTTCACAATTACGATATTTGCTTGACCTCACAGTTTCTCACCAACTTATTACAGTACAGAACGCTGTATCTCGCTAAATGACATCGTTCTTTAAGGTTTCACGATACTTGCATGCGCTTTACCGAGAATTTCACAACATAGCACTTTCGCACTTGTAACGGTACAACACGCAGTATTTGGCTTGTTCATGCCGTTTTGTGTGCTTTCACAACATTTTACCTATCGCAGTTTCGTACTCGCAATAAAACATCACTATCTCGTTAGATGACGTCGTTTTTGGTGGTTTCACGACGCTACCTAGCTTAAACTAACATAACTCAACCTAACATAACCTTCGCACTTATATCGTTAAAAAACGTTTTACTCGCTACTTTACATTGCTTTCTACAACATTACGACGGTTTCAAGCTCTTTCACATTAGATATCGCAGTTCCCAACTTGTAAAGGTGTAAAACACTGCATCTCACTAAGTGACATTGTTTATTGCGGTTTTACGACGGTTCATACCTTAACCTAACGTAACCTAACCTAACCTAACCCAACCTAACCTAACATAACCTAACCTAACCTAACCTAACCAAACCTAACCTAACGTAACCTAACCTAACCTAACCTAACCTAACCTAACGACGTTTGCAAGCGCTTTCACATTAGATATCGCAGTTCCCAACTTGTAATGGTGAAAAACACTGCATCTCACTAAGTGACATTGTTTAATGCGGTTTTACGACGGTTGATATCTCAACCTAACCTAACATTCGCACTTGTATCTAAATACGCTCAATTACACTGTTTCGTTCACAATTACGATATTTGCTTGACCTCACAGTTTCTCACCAACTTATTACAGTACAGAACGCTGTATCTCGCTAGATGACATCGTTCTTTAAGGTTTCACGATACTTGCATGCGCTTTAACGAGAATATCACAATAAAGCAGTTTCGCACTTGTAACGGCACAAGACGCAGTATCTGGCTAGTTCATGCCATTTTGTGTGCTTTCCCAATATTTCACCTATCGCTGTTTCGTACTCGCAATAAAACAACACTATCTCGTTAGATGACATCGTTTTTGGTGGTTTCACGACGCTACTTAGCTCAAACTAACCGAACCTTCGCACTTCTATCGTTAGAAAACGTTTTATTCGCTACTTTACAATGTTTTCTACAAGATTACGACAGTTTCATGCGCTTTCACATTAGATATCGCAGTTCCCGACTTGTAATGGTGGAAAACACAGCATCTCACTAAGTGACATTGTTTAATGCGGTTTTAGCGCGGTTCATATCTTAACCTAACCTAACCTTACCTAACCCAACTTAACCTAACCTAACCTAACCAAACCTTACCTAACATACCCTAACCTAACCTAACCTAACCTAACCAAACCTAACCTAACCTAACCTAACCTAACCTAACCTAACCTAACCTAACGACGTTTGCAAGCGCTTTCACATTAGATATCGCAGTTCCCGACTTGTAATGGTGAAAACACTGCATCTCACTAAGTGACATTGTTTAATGCGGTTTTACGACGGTTCATACCTTAACCTAACCTAACCTAACCTAACCTTACCTAACCTAACCTAACCTAACCCAACCCAACTTAACCTAACCTAACCTAACCTAACCTAAACTAACCTAACCCAACCTAACCTAACCTAACCTAACCTAACCCAACCTAACCCAACCCATCCCAACCTAACCTAACCTAAGCTAACCTAACCTAACCTAACCAAACCTAACCTAACCTCACTTAACCTAACCTAACGTAACCTAACCTAACCTATTCTAACGTAACCTAACCTTACCTGACCTAACCTAACCTAACGTAACCTAACCTAACCTAACATAACCTAACGTAACCTAACCTAACCTAACCTAACGTAACCTAACCTAACCTAACCCAACCTAACCCAACCCAACCCAACCCAACAACACCCAACCCAACCTAACCTAACCTAACCTAACCTTACCTAACCTAACCAAATTATCCTTACCTAACCTAACCTAACCTAACGTAACCTAACCTAACCTAACCTAACGTAACCTAACCTAACGTAACCTAACCTAACCTAACCCAACCTAACCTAACCTAACCTAACCTAACCCAACTCAACCCAACCTAACCTAATCTAACCTAACCTAACCTAACCTAACCTAACCAAACCTAACCTAACCTAACCTAACCTAACCTAACCTAACGACGGTTGCAAGCGCTTTCACATTAAATATCGCAGTTCCCCACTTTTAATGGTGAAAAACACTGCATCTCAGTAATTGACATTGTTTAATGCGGTTTCACGACGGTTCATATCTTAACCTACCCTAACATTCGCACTTGTATCTAAAAACGCTCTATTACACTGTTTTGTTCACAATTACGATATTTGCATAACCTCACAGTTTTTCACCAACTTATTGCAGTACAGAACGCTGTATCTCACTAAATGACATTGTTCTTTAAGGTTTCACGATGCTTGCATGCGATTTAACGAGAATATCACAATATAGCAGTTTCGCACTTGTAACGGTAGAACACGCAGTATTTGGCTTGTTCATGCCGTTTTGTGTGCTTTCACAACATTTCAGCTATCGCAGTTTAATACTCGCTATAAAACAACACTATCTCGTTAGATGACGTCGTTTTTGGTAGTTTCACGACGCTACCTATCTTAACTAACCTAACCTAACCTAACCTTCGCACTTCTATCGTTAGAAAACGTTTTACTTGCCACTTTATAATGTTTTCTACAAGATTACGACGGTTTCATGCGCTTTCACATTAGATATCGTAGTTCCCGACTTGTAATGTTGAAAAACACTACATCTCACTAGGTGACATTGTTTAATGCGGTTTTACGACGGTTGATATGTCAACCTAACCTAACATTCGCACTTGTATCTAAAGTCGCTCAATTACACTGTTTCGTTCACAATTACGATATTTGCTTGACCTCACAGTTTCTCACCAACTTATTACAGTACAGAACGCTGTATCTCGCTAAATGACATCGTTCTTTAAGGTTTCACGATACTTGCATGCGCTTTACCGAGAATGTCACAACATAGCACATTCGCACTTGTAACGGTACAACACGCAGTATTTGGCTTGTTCATGCCGTTTTGTGTGCTTTCACAACATTTTACCTATCGCAGTTTCGTACTCGCAATAAAACAACACTATCTCGTTAGACGACGTCGTTTTTGGTGGTTTCACGACGCTACCTAGCTTAAACTAACATAACTCAACCTAACATAACCTTCGCACTTCTATCGTTAGAAAACGTTTTACTCGCTACTTTACATTGCTTTCTACAACATTACGACGGTTTCAAGCGCTTTCACATTAGGTATCACAGTTCCCAACTTGTAAAGGTGAAAAACACTGCATCTCACTAAGTGACATTGTTTAATGCGGTTTTACGACGCTTCATACCTTAACCTAACCTAACCTAACCTAACCTAACCTTACCTAATCTAACCTAACCTAACCCAACCCAACTTAACGTAACCTAACCTAACCTAACCTAAACTAACCTAACCCAACCTAACCTAACCTAACCTAACCTAACCCAACCTAACCCAACCCAACCCAACCTAACCTAACCTAAGCTAACCTAACCTAACCTAACCAAACCTAACCTAACCTAACTTAACCTAACCTAACGTAACCTAACCTAACCTATTCTAACGTAACCTAACCTTACCTGACCTAACCTAACCTAACGTAACCTAACCTAACCTAACATAACCTAACGTAACCTAACCTAACCTAACCTAACGTAACCTAACCTAACCTAACCCAACCTAACCCAACCCAACCCAACCCAACAACACCCAACCCAACCTAACCTAACCTAACCTAACCTAACCTAACCAAATTATCCTTACCTAACCTAACCTAACGTAACCTAACCTAACCTAACCTAACGTAACCTAACCTAACGTAACCTAACCTAACCTAACCTAACCCAACCTAACCTAACCTAACCTAACCCAACTCAACCCAACCTAACCTAATCTAACCTAACCTAACCTAAACTAACCTAACCAAACCTAACCTAACCTAACCTAACCTAACCTAACCTAACCTAACCTAACCTAACCTAACGACGGTTGCAAGCGCTTTCACAATAAATATCGCAGTTCCCCACTTTTAATGGTGAAAAACACTGCATCTCAGTAATTGACATTGTTTAATGCGGTTTTACGACGGTTCATATCTTAACCTAACCTAACATTCGCACTTGTATCTAAAAACGCTCTATTACACTGTTTTGTTCACAATTACGATATTTGCATAACCTCACAGTTTTTCACCAACTTATTGCAGTACAGAACGCTGTATCTCGCTAAATGACATTGTTCTTTAAGGTTTCACGATGCTTGCATGCGATTTAACGAGAATATCACAATATAGCAGTTTCGCACTTGTAACGGTAGAACACGCAGTATTTGGCTTGTTCATGCCGTTTTGTGTGCTTTCACAACATTTCACCTATCGCAGTTTAATACTCGCTATAAAACAACACTATCTCGTTAGATGACGTCGTTTTTGGTAGTTTCACGACGCTACCTAGCTTAAACTAACCTAACCTAACCTAACCTAACCTTCGCACTTCTATCGTTAGAAAACGTTCTACTCGCCACTTTACAATGTTTTCTACAAGATTACGACGGTGTCATGCGCTTTCACATTAGATATCGTAGTTCCCGACTTGTAATGTTGAAAAACACTACATCTCACTAAGTGACATTGTTTATTGCGGTTTTACGACGGTTCATACCTTAACCTAACGTAACCTAACCTAACCTAACCCAACCTAACCTAACATAACCTAACCTAACCTAACCTAACCAAACCTAACCTAACGTAACCTAACCTAACCTAACCTAACCTAACCTAACGACGTTTGCAAGCGCTTTCACATTAGATATCGCAGTTCCCAACTTGTAATGGTGAAAAACACTGCATCTCACTAAGTGACATTGTTTAATGCGGTTTTACGACGGTTGATATCTCAACCTAACCTAACATTCGCACTTGTATCTAAATACGCTCAATTACACTGTTTCGTTCACAATTACGATATTTGCTTGACCTCACAGTTTCTCACCAACTTATTACAGTACAGAACGCTGTATCTCGCTAGATGACATCGTTCTTTAAGGTTTCACGATACTTGCATGCGCTTTAACGAGAATATCACAATAAAGCAGTTTCGCACTTGTAACGGCACAAGACGCAGTATCTGGCTAGTTCATGCCATTTTGTGTGCTTTCCCAATATTTCACCTATCGCTGTTTCGTACTCGCAATAAAACAACACTATCTCGTTAGATGACATCGTTTTTGGTGGTTTCACGACGCTACCTAGCTCAAACTAACCGAACCTTCGCACTTCTATCGTTAGAAAACGTTTTATTCGCTACTTTACAATGTTTTCTACAAGATTACGACAGTTTCATGCGCTTTCACATTAGATATCGCAGTTCCCGACTTGTAATGGTGGAAAACACAGCATCTCACTAAGTGACATTGTTTAATGCGGTTTTAGCGCGGTTCATATCTTAACCTAACCTAACCTTACCTAACCCAACTTAACCTAACCTAACCTAACCAAACCTTACCTAACATACCCTAACCTAACCTAACCTAACCTAACCAAACCTAACCTAACCTAACCTAACCTAACCTAACCTAACCTAACCTAACGACGTTTGCAAGCGCTTTCACATTAGATATCGCAGTTCCCGACTTGTAATGGTGAAAACACTGCATCTCACTAAGTGACATTGTTTAATGCGGTTTTACGACGGTTCATACCTTAACCTAACCTAACCTAACCTAACCTTACCTAACCTAACCTAACCTAACCCAACCCAACTTAACCTAACCTAACCTAACCTAACCTAAACTAACCTAACCCAACCTAACCTAACCTAACCTAACCTAACCCAACCTAACCCAACCCATCCCAACCTAACCTAACCTAAGCTAACCTAACCTAACCTAACCAAACCTAACCTAACCTCACTTAACCTAACCTAACGTAACCTAACCTAACCTATTCTAACGTAACCTAACCTTACCTGACCTAACCTAACCTAACGTAACCTAACCTAACCTAACATAACCTAACGTAACCTAACCTAACCTAACCTAACGTAACCTAACCTAACCTAACCCAACCTAACCCAACCCAACCCAACCCAACAACACCCAACCCAACCTAACCTAACCTAACCTAACCTTACCTAACCTAACCAAATTATCCTTACCTAACCTAACCTAACCTAACGTAACCTAACCTAACCTAACCTAATGTAACCTAACCTAACGTAACCTAACCTAACCTAACCTAACCCAACCTAACCTAACCTAACCTAACCTAACCCAACTCAACCCAACCTAACCTAATCTAACCTAACCTAACCTAACCTAACCTAACCAAACCTAACCTAACCTAACCTAACCTAACCTAACCTAACCTAACGACGGTTGCAAGCGCTTTCACATTAAATATCGCAGTTCCCCACTTTTAATGGTGAAAAACACTGCATCTCAGTAATTGACATTGTTTAATGCGGTTTCACGACGGTTCATATCTTAACCTACCCTAACATTCGCACTTGTATCTAAAAACGCTCTATTACACTGTTTTGTTCACAATTACGATATTTGCATAACCTCACAGTTTTTCACCAACTTATTGCAGTACAGAACGCTGTATCTCACTAAATGACATTGTTCTTTAAGGTTTCACGATGCTTGCATGCGATTTAACGAGAATATCACAATATAGCAGTTTCGCACTTGTAACGGTAGAACACGCAGTATTTGGCTTGTTCATGCCGTTTTGTGTGCTTTCACAACATTTCAGCTATCGCAGTTTAATACTCGCTATAAAACAACACTATCTCGTTAGATGACGTCGTTTTTGGTAGTTTCACGACGCTACCTATCTTAACTAACCTAACCTAACCTAACCTTCGCACTTCTATCGTTAGAAAACGTTTTACTTGCCACTTTATAATGTTTTCTACAAGATTACGACGGTTTCATGCGCTTTCACATTAGATATCGTAGTTCCCGACTTGTAATGTTGAAAAACACTACATCTCACTAGGTGACATTGTTTAATGCGGTTTTACGACGGTTGATATGTCAACCTAACCTAACATTCGCACTTGTATCTAAAGTCGCTCAATTACACTGTTTCGTTCACAATTACGATATTTGCTTGACCTCACAGTTTCTCACCAACTTATTACAGTACAGAACGCTGTATCTCGCTAAATGACATCGTTCTTTAAGGTTTCACGATACTTGCATGCGCTTTACCGAGAATGTCACAACATAGCACATTCGCACTTGTAACGGTACAACACGCAGTATTTGGCTTGTTCATGCCGTTTTGTGTGCTTTCACAACATTTTACCTATCGCAGTTTCGTACTCGCAATAAAACAACACTATCTCGTTAGACGACGTCGTTTTTGGTGGTTTCACGACGCTACCTAGCTTAAACTAACATAACTCAACCTAACATAACCTTCGCACTTCTATCGTTAGAAAACGTTTTACTCGCTACTTTACATTGCTTTCTACAACATTACGACGGTTTCAAGCGCTTTCACATTAGGTATCACAGTTCCCAACTTGTAAAGGTGAAAAACACTGCATCTCACTAAGTGACATTGTTTAATGCGGTTTTACGACGCTTCATACCTTAACCTAACCTAACCTAACCTAACCTAACCTTACCTAATCTAACCTAACCTAACCCAACCCAACTTAACGTAACCTAACCTAACCTAACCTAAACTAACCTAACCCAACCTAACCTAACCTAACCTAACCTAACCCAACCTAACCCAACCCAACCCAACCTAACCTAACCTAAGCTAACCTAACCTAACCTAACCAAACCTAACCTAACCTAACTTAACCTAACCTAACGTAACCTAACCTAACCTATTCTAACGTAACCTAACCTTACCTGACCTAACCTAACCTAACGTAACCTAACCTAACCTAACATAACCTAACGTAACCTAACCTAACCTAACCTAACGTAACCTAACCTAACCTAACCCAACCTAACCCAACCCAACCCAACCCAACAACACCCAACCCAACCTAACCTAACCTAACCTAACCTTACCTAACCTAACCAAATTATCCTTACCTAACCTAACCTAACGTAACCTAACCTAACCTAACCTAACGTAACCTAACCTAACGTAACCTAACCTAACCTAACCTAACCCAACCTAACCTAACCTAACCTAACCCAACTCAACCCAACCTAACCTAATCTAACCTAACCTAACCTAAACTAACCTAACCAAACCTAACCTAACCTAACCTAACCTAACCTAACCTAACCTAACCTAACCTAACCTAACGACGGTTGCAAGCGCTTTCACAATAAATATCGCAGTTCCCCACTTTTAATGGTGAAAAACACTGCATCTCAGTAATTGACATTGTTTAATGCGGTTTTACGACGGTTCATATCTTAACCTAACCTAACATTCGCACTTGTATCTAAAAACGCTCTATTACACTGTTTTGTTCACAATTACGATATTTGCATAACCTCACAGTTTTTCACCAACTTATTGCAGTAAAGAACGCTGTATCTCGCTAAATGACATTGTTCTTTAAGGTTTCACGATGCTTGCATGCGATTTAACGAGAATATCACAATATAGCAGTTTCGCACTTGTAACGGTAGAACACGCAGTATTTGGCTTGTTCATGCCGTTTTGTGTGCTTTCACAACATTTCACCTATCGCAGTTTAATACTCGCTATAAAACAACACTATCTCGTTAGATGACGTCGTTTTTGGTAGTTTCACGACGCTACCTAGCTTAAACTAACCTAACCTAACCTAACCTAACCTTCGCACTTCTATCGTTAGAAAACGTTCTACTCGCCACTTTACAATGTTTTCTACAAGATTACGACGGTGTCATGCGCTTTCACATTAGATATCGTAGTTCCCGACTTGTAATGTTGAAAAACACTACATCTCACTAAGTGACATTGTTTAATGCGGTTTTACGACGGTTGATATGTCAACCTAACCTAACATTCGCACTTGTATCTAAAGACGCTCAATTACACTGTTTCGTTCACAATTACGATATTTGCTTGACCTCACAGTTTCTCACCAACTTATTACAGTACAGAACGCTGTATCTCGCTAAATGACATCGTTCTTTAAGGTTTCACGATACTTGCATGCGCTTTACCGAGAATGTCACAACATAGCAGTTTCGCACTTGTAACGGTACAACACGCAGTATTTGGCTTGTTCATGCCGTTTTGAGTGCTTTCACAACATTTTACCTGTCGCAGTTTCGTACTCGCATTAAAACAACACTATCTCGTTAGATGACGTCGTTTTTGGTGGTTTCACGACGCTACCTAGCCTAAACTAACATAACTCAAACTAACCGAACCTTCGCACTTCTATCGTTAGAAAACGTTTTATTCGCTACTTTACAATGTTTTCTACAAGATTACGACAGTTTCATGCGTTTCACATTAGATATCGCAGTTCCCGACTTGTAATGGTGAAAAACACAGCATCTCACTAAGTGACATTGTTTAATGCGGTTTTAGCGCGGTTCATATCTTAACCTAACCTAACCTTACCTAAACCAACCTAACCTAACCTAACCAAACCTAACCTAACCTAACCTAACCTAACCTAACGTAACCTAACCTAACCTAACCTAACCTTACCTAACCTAACCTAACGACGTTTGCAAGCGCTTTCACATTAGATATCGCAGTTCCCAACTTGTAATGGTGAAAAACACAGCATCTCACTGACATTGTTTAATGCGGTTTTACGACGGTTCATATCTTAACCTAACCTAACATTCGTACTTGTATTGAAAAACGCTCTATTACACTGTTTCGTTCACAATTACGATATTTGCATAACCTCACAGTTTTTCACCAACTTATTGCAGCACAGAACGCTGTATCTCGCTAAATGACATTGTTCTTTAAGGTTTCACGATGCTTGCATGCGCTTTAACGAGAATATCACAATATAGCAGTTTCGCACTTGTAACGGTAGAACACGCAGTATTTGGCTTGTTCATGCCGTTTTGTGTGCATTCACAACATTTCACCTATCGCAGTTTAATACTCGCAATAAAACAACACTATCTCGTTAGATGACGTCGTTTTTGGTAGTTTCACGACGCTACCTAGCTTTAACCTAACCTAACCTAACCTTCGCACTTCTATCGTTAGAAAACGTTTTACTCGCAATTTTACAATGTTTTCTACAAGATTACGACGGTTTCATGCGCTTTCACATTAGACATCGTAGTTCCCGACTTGTAATGTTGAAAAACACTACATCTCACTAAGTGACATTGTTTAATGCAGTTTTACGACGGTTGATATCTCAACCTAACCTAACATTCGCACTTGTATCTAAATACGCTCAATTACACTGTTTCGTTCACAATTACGATATTTGCTTGACCTCACAGTTTCTCACCAACTTATTACAGTACAGAACGCTGTATCTCGCTAGATGACATCGTTCTTTAAGGTTTCACGATACTTGCATGCGCTTTAACGAGAATATCACAATAAAGCAGTTTCGCACTTGTAACGGCACAAGACGCAGTATCTGGCTAGTTCATGCCATTTTGTGTGCTTTCCCAATATTTCACCTATCGCAGTTTCGTACTCGCAATAAAACAACACTATCTCGTTAGATGACATCGTTTTTGGTGGTTTCACGACGCTACCTAGCTCAAACTAACCGAACCTTCGCACTTCTATCGTTAGAAAACGTTTTATTCGCTACTTTACAATGTTTTCTACAAGATTACGACGGTTTCATGCGCTTTCACATTAGATATCGCAGTTCCCGACTTGTAATGGTGGAAAACACAGCATCTCACTAAGTGACATTGTTTAATGCGGTTTTAGCGCGGTTCATATCGTAACCTAACCTAACCTTACCTAACCCAACTTAACCTAACCTAACCTAACCAAACCTTACCTAACATACCCTAACCTAACCTAACCTAACCTAACCAAACCTAACCAAACCTAACCTAACCTAACCTAACCTAACGACGTTTGCAAGCGCTTTCACATTAGATATCGCAGTTCCCGACTTGTAATGGTGAAAACACTGCATCTCACTAAGTGACATTGTTTAATGTGGTTTTACGACGGTTCATACCTTAACCTAACCTAACCTAACCTAACCTAACCTAACCTAACCCAACCCAACTTAACCTAACCTAACCTAACCTAAACTAACCTAACCCAACCTAACCTAACCTAACCTAACCTAACCCAACCTAACCCAATCCATCCCAACCTAACCTAACCTAAGCTAACCTAACCTAACCTAACCAAACCTAACCTAACCTCACTTAACCTAACCTAACGTAACCTAACCTAACCTATTCTAACGTAACCTAACCTTACCTGACCTAACCTAACCTAACGTAACCTAACCTAACCTAACATAACCTAACGTAACCTAACCTAACCTAACCTAACGTAACCTAACCTAACCTAACCCAACCTAACCCAACCCAACCCAACCCAACAACACCCAACCCAACCTAACCTAACCTAACCTAACCTTACCTAACCTAACCAAATTATCCTTACCTAACCTAACCTAACCTAACGTAACCTAACCTAACCTAACCTAACGTAACCTAACCTAACGTAACCTAACCTAAACTAACCTAACCCAACCTAACCTAACCTAACCTAACCTAACCCAACTCAACCCAACCTAACCTAATCTAACCTAACCTAACCTAACCTAACCTAACCAAACCTAACCTAACCTAACCTAACCTAACCTAACCTACCGACGGTTGCAAGCGCTTTCACATTAAATATCGCAGTTCCCCACTTTTAATGGTGAAAAACACTGCATCTCAGTAATTGACATTGTTTAATGCGGTTTTACGACGGTTCATATCTTAACCTAACCTAACATTCGCACTTGTATCTAAAACGCTCTATTACACTGTTTTGTTCACAATTACGATATTTGCATAACCTCACAGTTTTTCACCAACTTATTGCAGTACAGAACGCTGTATCTCACTAAATGACATTGTTCTTTAAGGTTTCACGATGCTTGCATGCGATTTAACGAGAATATCACAATATAGCAGTTTCGCACTTGTAACGGTAGAACACGCAGTATTTGGCTTGTTCATGCCGTTTTGTGTGCTTTCACAACATTTCACCTATCGCAGTTTAATACTCGCTATAAAACAACACTATCTCGTTAGATGACGTCGTTTTTGGTAGTTTCACGACACTACCTAGCTTAACTAACCTAACCTAACCTAACCTTCGCACTTCTATCGTTAGAAAACGTTTTACTCGCCACTTTATAATGTTTTCTACAAGATTACGACGGTTTCATGCGCTTTCACATTAGATATCGTAGTTCCCGACTTGTAATGTTGAAAAACACTACATCTCACTAAGTGACATTGTTTATTGCGGTTTTACGACGGTTGATATGTCAACCTAACCTAACCTTCGCACTTGTATCTAAAGACGCTCAATTACACTGTTTCGTTCACAATTACGATATTTGCTTGACCTCACAGTTTCTCACCAACTTATTACAGTACAGAACGCTGTATCTCGCTAAATGACATCGTTCTTTAAGGTTTCACGATACTTGCATGCGCTTTACCGAGAATGTCACAACATAGCACTTTCGCACTTGTAACGGTACAACACGCAGTATTTGGCTTGTTCATGCCGTTTTGTGTGCTTTCACAACATTTTACCTATCGCAGTTTCGTACTCGCAATAAAACAACACTATCTCGTTAGACGACGTCGTTTTTGGTGGTTTCACGACGCTACCTAGCTTAAACTAACATAACTCAACCTAACATAACCTTCGCACTTCTATCGTTAGAAAACGTTTTTCTCGCTACTTTACATTGCTTTCTACAACATTACGACGGTTTCAAGCGCTTTCACATTAGATATCACAGTTCCCAACTTGTAAAGGTGAAAAACACTGCATCTCACTAAGTGACATTGTTTAATGCGGTTTTACGACGCTTCATACCTTAACCTAACCTAACCTAACCTAACCTAACCTTACCTAATCTAACCTAACCTAACCCAACCCAACTTAACCTAACCTAACCTAACCTAACCTAACCCAACCTAACCCAACCCAACCCAACCTAACCTAACCTAAGCTAACCTAACCTAACCTAACCAAACCTTACCTAACCTAACTTAACCTAACCTAACGTAACCTAACCTAACCTATTCTAACGTAACCTAACCTTACCTGACCTAACCTAACCTAACGTAACCTAACCTAACCTAACATAACCTAACGTAACCTAACCTAACCTAACGTAACCTAACCTAACCTAACCCAACCTAACCCAACCCAACCCAACCCAACAACACCCAACCCAACCTAACCTAACCTAACCTAACCTTACCTAACCTAACCAAATTATCCTTACCTAACCTAACCTAACCTAACGTAACCTAACCTAACCTAACCTAACGTAACCTTACCTAACGTAACCTAACCTAACCCAACCTAACCTAACCTAACCTAACCTAACCCAACTCAACCCAACCTAACCTAATCTAACCTAACCTAACCTAACCTAACCAAACCTAACCTAACCTAACCTAACCTAACGACGGTTGCAAGCGCTTTCACAATAAATATCGCAGTTCCCCACTTGTAATGTTGAAAAACACTACATCTCACTAAGTGACATTGTTTAATGCGGTTTTACGACGGTTGATATGTCAACCTAACCTAACATTCGCACTTGTATCTAAAGACGCTCAATTACACTGTTTCGTTCACAATTACGATATTTGCTTGACCTCACAGTTTCTCACCAACTTATTACAGTACAGAACGCTGTATCTCGCTAAATGACATCGTCCTTTAAGGTTTCACGATACTTGCATGCGCTTTACCGAGAATGTCACAACATAGCACTTTCGCACTTGTAACGGTACAACACGCAGTATTTGGCTTGTTCATGCCGTTTTGTGTGCTTTGACAACATTTTACCTATCGCAGTTTCGTACTCGCAATAAAACAACACTATCTCGTTAGATGACGTCGTTTTTGGTGGTTTAACGACGCTACCTAGCTTAAACTAACATAACTCAACCTAACATAACCGCACTTCTATCGTTAGAAAACGTTTTACTCGCTACTTTACATTGCTTTCTACAACATTACGACGGTTTCAAGCGCTTTCGCATTAGATATCGCAGTTCCCAACTTGTAAAGGTGAAAAACACTGCATCTCACTAAGTGACATTGTTTATTGCGGTTTTACGACGGTTCATACCTTAACCTAACGTAACCTAACCTAACCTAACCCAACCTAACCTAACATAACCTAACCTAACCTAACGTAACCAAACCTAACCTAACGTAACCTAACCTAACCTAACCTAACCTAACGACGTTTGCAAGTGCTTTCACATTAGATATCGCAGTTCCCAACTTGTAATGGTGAAAAACACTGCATCTCACTAAGTGACATTGTTTAATGCGGTTTTACGACGGTTCATATCTTAACCTAACCTAACATTTGTACTTGTATTGAAAAACGCTCTATTACACTGTTTCGTTCACAATTACGATATTTGCATAACCTCACAGTTTTTCACCAACTTATTGCAGTACAGAACGCTCTATCTCGCTAAGTGACATCGTTCTTTAAGGTTTCACGATGCTTGCATGCGCTTCAACGAGAATATCACAATATAGCAGTTTCGCACTTGTAACGGTAGAACACGCAGTATTTGGCTTGTTCATGCCGTTTTGTGTGCATTCACAACATTTTACCTATCGCAGTTTAATACTCGCAATAAAACAACACTCTCGTTAGAGGACGTCGTTTTTGGTAGTTTCACGACGCTACCTAGCATAAACTAACCTAACCTAACCTAACCTTCGCACTTCTATCGTTAGAAAACGTCTTACTCGCAACTTTACAATGTTTTCTACAAGATTACGACGGTTTCATGCGCTTTCACATTAGATATCGTAGTTCCCGACTTGTAATGTTGAAAAACACTACATCTCACTAAGTGACATTGTTTAATGCGGTTTTACGACGGTTGATATGTCAACCTAACCTAACATTCGCACTTGTATCTAAAGACGCTCAATTACACTGTTTCGTTCACAATTACGATATTTGCTTGACCTCACAGTTTCTCACCAACTTATTACAGTACAGAACGCTGTATCTCGCTAAATGACATCGTTCTTTAAGGTTTCACGATACTTGCATGCGCTTTACCGAGAATGTCACAACATAGCACTTTCGCACTTGTAACGGTACAACACGCAGTATTTGGCTTGTTCATGCCGTTTTGTGTGCTTTCACAACATTTTACCTATCGCAGTTTCGTACTCGCAATAAAACATCACTATCTCGTTAGATGACGTCGTTTTTGGTGGTTTCACGACGCTACCTAGCTTAAACTAACATAACTCAACCTAACATAACCTTCGCACTTATATCGTTAGAAAACGTTTTACTCGCTACTTTACATTGCTTTCTACAACATTACGACGGTTTCAAGCGCTTTCACATTAGATATCGCAGTTCCCAACTTGTAAAGGTGAAAAACACTGCATCTCACTAAGTGACATTGTTTATTGCGGTTTTACGACGGTTCATACCTTAACCTAACGTAACCTAACCTAACCTAACCCAACCTAACCTAACATAACCTAACCTAACCTAGCCTAACCAAACCTAACCTAACGTAACCTAACCTAACCTAACCTAACCTAACGACGTTTGCAAGCGCTTTCACATTAGATATCGCAGCTCCCAACTTGTAATGGTGAAAAACACTGCATCTCACTAAGTGACATTGTTTAATGCGGTTTTTCATCGGTTCATATCTTAACCTAACCTAACATTCGTACTTGTATTGAAAAACGCTCTATTACACTGTTTCGTTCACAATTACGATATTTGCATAACCTCACAGTTTTTCACCAACTTATTGCAGTACAGAACGCTGTATCTCGCTAAATGACATTGTTCTTTAAGGTTTCCCGATGCTTGCATGCGCTTTAACGAGAATATCACAATATAGCAGTTTCGCACTTGTAACGGTAGAACACGCAGTATTTGGCTTGTTCATGCCGTTTTGTGTGCATTCACAACATTTCACCTATCGCAGTTTAATACTCGCAATAAAACAACACTATCTCGTTAGATGACGTCGTTTTTGGTAGTTTCACGACGCTACCTAGCTTAAACTAACCTAACCTAACCTAACCTTCGCACTTCTATCGTTAGAAAACGTTTTACTCGCAATTTTACAATGTTTTCTACAAGATTACGACGGTTTCATGCGCTTTCACATTAGATATCGTAGTTCCCGACTTGTAATGTTGAAAAACACTACATCTCACTAAGTGACATTGTTTAATGCGGTTTTACGACGGTTGATATCTCAACCTAACCTAACATTCGCAGTTGTATCTAAATACGCTCAATTACACTGTTTCGTTCACAATTACGATATTTGCTTGACCTCACAGTTTCTCACCAACTTATTACAGTACAGAACGCTGTATCTCGCTAGATGACATCGTTCTTTAAGGTTTCACGATACTTGCATGCGCTTTAACGAGAATATCACAATAAAGCAGTTTCGCACTTGTAACGGCACAAGACGCAGTATCTGGCTAGTTCATGCCATTTTGTGTGCTTTCCCAATATTTCACCTATCGCTGTTTCGTACTCGCAATAAAACAACACTATCTCGTTAGATGACATCGTTTTTGGTGGTTTCAGGACGCTACCTAGCTCAAACTAACCGAACCTTCGCACTTCTATCGTTAGAAAACGTTTTATTCGCTACTTTACAATGTTTTCTACAAGATTACGACGGTTTCATGCGCTTTCACATTAGATATCGCAGTTCCCGACTTGTAATGGTGGAAAACACAGCATCTCACTAAGTGACATTGTTTAATGCGGTTTTAGCGCGGTTCATATCTTAACCTAACCTAACCTTACCTAACCCAACCTAACCTAACCTAACCTAACCAAACCTTACCTAACATACCCTAACCTAACCTAACCTAACCTAACCAAACCTAACCTAACCTAACCTAACCTAACTAACCTAACCTAACCTAACCTAACCTAACCTAACGACGTTTGCAAGCGCTTTCACATTAGATATCGCAGTTCCCGACTTGTAATGGTGAAAACACTGCATCTCACTAAGTGACATTGTTTAATGCGGTTTTACGACGGTTCATACCTTAACCTAACCTAACCTAACCTAACCTTACCTAACCTAACCTAACCTAACCCAACCCAACTTAACCTAACCTAACCTAACCTAACCTAAACTAACCTAACCCAACCTAACCTAACCTAACCTAACCCAACCTAACCCAACCCATCCCAACCTAACCTAACCTAAGCTAACCTAACCTAACCTAACCAAACCTAACCTAACCTAACTTAACCTAACCTAACGTAACCTAACCTAACCTATTCTAACGTAACCTAACCTTACCTGACCTAACCTAACCTAACGTAACCTAACCTAACCTAACATAACCTAACGTAACCTAACCTAACCTAACCTAACGTAACCTAACCTAACCTAACCCAACCTAACCCAACCCAACCCAACCCAACAACACCCAACCCAACCTAACCTAACCTAACCTAACCTTACCTAACCTAACCAAATTATCCTTACCTAACCTAACCTAACCTAACGTAACCTAACCTAACCTAACCTAACGTAACCTAACCTAACGTAACCTAACCTAACCTAACCCAACCTAACCTAACCTAACCTAACCTAACCAAACCTAACCTAACCTAACCTAACCTAACCTAACGACGGTTGCAAGCGCTTTCACACTAAATATCGCAGTTCCCCACTTTTAATGGTGAAAAACACTGCATCTCAGTAATTGACATTGTTTAATGCGGTTTTACGACGGTTCATATCTTAACCTAACGTAACCTAACATAACCTAACCCAACCTAACCTAACATAACCTAACCTAATCTAACCTAACCAAACCTAACCTAACGTAACCTAACCTAACCTAACCTTACCTTACCTAACCTAACCTAACGACGTTTGCAAGCGCTTTCACATTAGATATCGCAGTTTCCAACTTGTAATGGTGAAAAACACTGCATCTCACTAAGTGACATTGTTTAATGCGGTTTTACGACGGTTCATATCTTAACCTAACCTAACATTCGTACTTGTATTGAAAAACGCTCTATTACACTGTTTCGTTCACAATTACGATATTTGCATAACCTCACAGTTTTTCACTAACTTATTGCAGTACAGAACGCTGTATCTCGCTAAATGACATTGTTCTTTAAGGTTTCACGATGCTTGCATGCGCTTTAACGAGAATATCACAATATAGCAGTTTCGCACTTGTAACGGTAGAACACGCAGTATTTGGCTTGTTCATGCCGTTTTGTGTGCATTCACAACATTTCACCTATCGCAATTTAATACTCGCAATAAAACAACACTATCTCGTTAGATGACGTCGTTTTTGGTAGTTTCACGACGCTACCTAGCTTAAACTAACCTAACCTAACCTAACCTTCGCACTTCTATCGTTAGAAAACGTTTTACTCGCAATTTTACAATGTTTTCTACAAGATTACGACGGTTTCATGCGCTTTCACATTAGATATCGTAGTTCCCGACTTGTAATGTTGAAAAACACTACATCTCACTAAGTGACATTGTTTAATGCGGTTTTACGACGGTTGATATCTCAACCTAACCTAACATTCGCAGTTGTATCTAAATACGCTCAATTACACTGTTTCGTTCACAATTACGATATTTGCTTGACCTCACAGTTTCTCACCAACTTATTACAGTACAGAACGCTGTATCTCGCTAGATGACATCGTTCTTTAAGGTTTCACGATACTTGCATGCGCTTTAACGAGAATATCACAATAAAGCAGTTTCGCACTTGTAACGGCACAAGACGCAGTATCTGGCTAGTTCATGCCATTTTGTGTGCTTTCCCAATATTTCACCTATCGCTGTTTCGTACTCGCAATAAAACAACACTATCTCGTTAGATGACATCGTTTTTGGTGGTTTCACGACGCTACCTAGCTCAAACTAACCGAACCTTCGCACTTCTATCGTTAGAAAACGTTTTATTCGCTACTTTACAATGTTTTCTACAAGATTACGACGGTTTCATGCGCTTTCACATTAGATATCGCAGTTCCCGACTTGTAATGGTGGAAAACACAGCATCTCACTAAGTGACATTGTTTAATGCGGTTTTAGCGCGGTTCATATCTTAACCTAACCTAACCTTACCTAACCCAACCTAACCTAACCTAACCTAACCAAACCTTACCTAACATACCCTAACCTAACCTAACCTAACCTAACCAAACCTAACCTAACCTAACCTAACCTAACCTAACGACGTTTGCAAGCGCTTTCACATTAGATATCGCAGTTCCCGACTTGTAATGGTGAAAACACTGCATCTCACTAAGTGACATTGTTTAATGCGGTTTTACGACGGTTCATACCTTAACCTAACCTAACCTAACCTAACCTTACCTAACCTAACCTAACCTAACCCAACCCAACTTAACCTAACCTTACCTAACCTTACCTAAACTAACCTAACCCAACCTAACCTAACCTAACCTAACCTAACCCAACCTAACCCAACCTAACCCAACCCATCCCAACCTAACCTAACCTAAGCTAACCTAACCTAACCTAACCAAACCTAACCTAACCTAACTTAACCTAACCTAACGTAACCTAACCTAACCTATTCTAACGTAACCTAACCTTACCTGACCTAACCTAACCTAACGTAACCTAACCTAACCTAACATAACCTAACGTAACATAACCTAACCTAACCTAACGTAACCTAACCTAACCTAACCCAACCTAACCAAACCCAACCCAACCCAACAACACCCAACCCAACCTAACCTAACCTAACCTAACCTTACCTAACCTAACCAAATTATCCTTACCCAACCTAACCCAACCTAACCCAACCCATCCCAACCTAACCTAACCTAAGCTAACCTAACCTAACCTAACCAAACCTAACCTAACCTAACTTAACCTAACCTAACGTAACCTAACCTAACCTATTCTAACGTAACCTAACCTTACCTGACCTAACCTAACCTAACGTAACCTAACCTAACGTAACCTAACCTAACCTAACCTAACCTAACCCAACCTAACCTAACCTAACCTAACCTAACCCAACTCAACCCAACCTAACCTAATCTAACCTAACCTAACCAACCTAACCTAACCAAACCTAACCTAACCTAACCTAACCTAACCTAACGACGGTTGCAAGCGCTTTCACATTAAATATCGCAGTTCCCCACTTTTAATGGTGAAAAACACTGCATCTCAGTAATTGACATTGTTTAATGCGGTTTTACGACGGTTCATATCTTAACCTAACCTAACATTCGCACTTGTATCTAAAAACGCTCTATTACACTGTTTTGTTCACAATTACGATATTTGCATAACCTCACAGTTTTTCACCAACTTATTGCAGTACAGAACGCTGTATCTCGCTAAATGACATTGTTCTTTAAGGTTTCACGATGCTTGCATGCGATTTAACGAGAATATCACAATATAGCAGTTTCGCACTTGTAACGGTAGAACACGCAGTATTTGGCTTGTTCATGCCGTTTTGTGTGCTTTCACAACATTTCACCTATCGCAGTTTAATACTCGCTATAAAACAACACTATCTCGTTAGATGACGTCGTTTTTGGTAGTTTCACGACGCTACCTAGCTTAACTAACCTAACCTAACCTAACCTTCGCACTTCTATCGTTAGAAAACGTTTTACTCGCCACTTTATAATGTTTTCTACAAGATTACGACGGTTTCATGCGCTTTCACATTAGATATCGTAGTTCCCGACTTGTAATGTTGAAAAACACTACATCTCACTAAGTGACATTGTTTAATGCGGTTTTACGACGGTTGATATGTCAACCTAACCTAACATTCGCACTTGTATCTAAAGACGCTCAATTACACTGTTTCGTTCACAATTACGATATTTGCTTGACCTCACAGTTTCTCACCAACTTATTACAGTACAGAACGCTGTATCTCGCTAAATGACATCGTTCTTTAAGGTTTCACGATACTTGCATGCGCTTTACCGAGAATGTCACAACATAGCACTTTCGCACTTGTAACGGTACAACACGCAGTATTTGGCTTGTTCATGCCGTTTTGTGTGCTTTCACAACATTTTACCTATCGCAGTTTCGTACTCGCAATAAAACATCACTATCTCGTTAGATGACGTCGTTTTTGGTGGTTTCACGACGCTACCTAGCTTAAACTAACATAACTCAACCTAACATAACCTTCGCACTTATATCGTTAGAAAACGTTTTACTCGCTACTTTACATTGCTTTCTACAACATTACGACGGTTTCAAGCGCTTTCACATTAGATATCGCAGTTCCCAACTTGTAAAGGTGAAAAACACTGCATCTCACTAAGTGACATTGTTTATTGCGGTTTTACGACGGTTCACACCTTAACCTAACTTAACCTAACCTAACCTAACCCAACCTAACCTAACATAACCTAACCTAACCTAGCCTAACCAAACCTAACCTAACGTAACCTAACCTAACCTAACCTAACCTAACGACGTTTGCAAGCGCTTTCACATTAGATATCGCAGTTCCCAACTTGTAATGGTGAAAAACACTGCATCTCACTAAGTGACATTGTTTAATGCGGTTTTACGACGGTTCATATCTTAACCTAACCTAACATTCGTACTTGTATTGAAAAACGCTCTATTACACTGTTTCGTTCACAATTACGATATTTGCATAACCTCACAGTTTTTCACCAACTTATTGCAGTACAGAACGCTGTATCTCGCTAAATGACATTGTTCTTTAAGGTTTCCCGATGCTTGCATGCGCTTTAACGAGAATATCACAATATAGCAGTTTCGCACTTGTAACGGTAGAACACGCAGTATTTGGCTTGTTCATGCCGTTTTGTGTGCATTCACAACATTTCACCTATCGCAGTTTAATACTCGCAATAAAACAACACTATCTCGTTAGATGACGTCGTTTTTGGTAGTTTCACGACGCTACCTAGCTTAAACTAACCTAACCTAACCTAACCTTCGCACTTCTATCGTTAGAAAACGTTTTACTCGCAATTTTACAATGTTTTCTACAAGATTACGACGGTTTCATGCGCTTTCACATTAGATATCGTAGTTCCCGACTTGTAATGTTGAAAAACACTACATCTCACTAAGTGACATTGTTTAATGCGGTTTTACGACGGTTGATATCTCAACCTAACCTAACATTCGCAGTTGTATCTAAATACGCTCAATTACACTGTTTCGTTCACAATTACGATATTTGCTTGACCTCACAGTTTCTCACCAACTTATTACAGTACAGAACGCTGTATCTCGCTAGATGACATCGTTCTTTAAGGTTTCACGATACTTGCATGCGCTTTAACGAGAATATCACAATAAAGCTGTTTCGCACTTGTAACGGCACAAGACGCAGTATCTGGCTAGTTCATGCCATTTTGTGTGCTTTCCCAATATTTCACCTATCGCTGTTTCGTACTCGCAATAAAACAACACTATCTCGTTAGATGACATCGTTTTTGGTGGTTTCACGACGCTACCTAGCTCAAACTAACCGAACCTTCGCACTTCTATCGTTAGAAAACGTTTTATTCGCTACTTTACAATGTTTTCTACAAGATTACGACGGTTTCATGCGCTTTCACATTAGATATCGCAGTTCCCGACTTGTAATGGTGGAAAACACAGCATCTCACTAAGTGACATTGTTTAATGCGGTTTTAGCGCGGTTCATATCTTAACCTAACCTAACCTTACCTAACCCAACCTAACCTAACCTAACCTAACCAAACCTTACCTAACATACCCTAACCTAACCTAACCTAACCTAACCAAACCTAACCTAACCTAACCTAACCTAACCTAACGACGTTTGCAAGCGCTTTCACATTAGATATCGCAGTTCCCGACTTGTAATGGTGAAAACACTGCATCTCACTAAGTGACATTGTTTAATGCGGTTTTACGACGGTTCATACCTTAACCTAACCTAACCTAACCTAACCTTACCTAACCTAACCTAACCTAACCCAACCCAACTTAACCTAACCTTACCTAACCTTACCTAAACTAACCTAACCCAACCTAACCTAACCTAACCTAACCTAACCCAACCTAACCCAACCTAACCCAACCCATCCCAACCTAACCTAACCTAAGCTAACCTAACCTAACCTAACCAAACCTAACCTAACCTAACTTAACCTAACCTAACGTAACCTAACCTAACCTATTCTAACGTAACCTAACCTTACCTGACCTAACCTAACCTAACGTAACCTAACCTAACCTAACATAACCTAACGTAACATAACCTAACCTAACCTAACGTAACCTAACCTAACCTAACCCAACCTAACCCAACCCAACCCAACCCAACAACACCCAACCCAACCTAACCTAACCTAACCTAACCTTACCTAACCTAACCAAATTATCCTTACCTAACCTAACCCAACCTAACGTAACCTAACCTAACCTACCCTAACGTAACCTAACCTAACGTAACCTAACCTAACCTAACCTAACCCAACCTAACCTAACCTAACCTAACCTAACCCAACTCAACCCAACCTAACCTAATCTAACCTAACCTAACCTAACCTAACCTAACCAAACCTAACCTAACCTAACCTAACCTAACCTAACGACGGTTGCAAGCGCTTTCACATTAAATATCGCAGTTCCCCACTTTTAATGGTGAAAAACACTGCATCTCAGTAATTGACATTGTTTAATGCGGTTTTACGACGGTTCATATCTTAACCTAACCTAACATTCGCACTTGTATCTAAAAACGCTCTATTACACTGTTTTGTTCACAATTACGATATTTGCATAACCTCACAGTTTTTCACCAACTTATTGCAGTACAGAACGCTGTATCTCGCTAAATGACATTGTTCTTTAAGGTTTCACGATGCTTGCATGCGATTTAACGAGAATATCACAATATAGCAGTTTCGCACTTGTAACGGTAGAACACGCAGTATTTGGCTTGTTCATGCCGTTTTGTGTGCTTTCACAACATTTCACCTATCGCAGTTTAATACTCGCTATAAAACAACACTATCTCGTTAGATGACGTCGTTTTTGGTAGTTTCACGACGCTACCTAGCTTAACTAACCTAACCTAACCTAACCTTCGCACTTCTATCGTTAGAAAACGTTTTACTCGCCACTTTATAATGTTTTCTACAAGATTACGACGGTTTCATGCGCTTTCACATTAGATATCGTAGTTCCCGACTTGTAATGTTGAAAAACACTACATCTCACTAAGTGACATTGTTTAATGCGGTTTTACGACGGTTGATATGTCAACCTAACCTAACATTCGCACTTGTATCTAAAGACGCTCAATTACACTGTTTCGTTCACAATTACGATATTTGCTTGACCTCACAGTTTCTCACCAACTTATTACAGTACAGAACGCTGTATCTCGCTAAATGACATCGTTCTTTAAGGTTTCACGATACTTGCATGCGCTTTACCGAGAATGTCACAACATAGCACTTTCGCACTTGTAACGGTACAACACGCAGTATTTGGCTTGTTCATGCCGTTTTGTGTGCTTTCACAACATTTTACCTATCGCAGTTTCGTACTCGCAATAAAACATCACTATCTCGTTAGATGACGTCGTTTTTGGTGGTTTCACGACGCTACCTAGCTTAAACTAACATAACTCAACCTAACATAACCTTCGCACTTATATCGTTAGAAAACGTTTTACTCGCTACTTTACATTGCTTTCTACAACATTACGACGGTTTCAAGCGCTTTCACATTAGATATCGCAGTTCCCAACTTGTAAAGGTGAAAAACACTGCATCTCACTAAGTGACATTGTTTATTGCGGTTTTACGACGGTTCATACCTTAACCTAATGTAACCTAACCTAACCTAACCCAACCTAACCTAACATAACCTAACCTAACCTAGCCTAACTAAACCTAACCTAACGTAACCTAACCTAACCTAACCTAACCTAACGACGTTTGCAAGCGCTTTCACATTAGATATCGCAGTTCCCAACTTGTAATGGTGAAAAACACTGCATCTCACTAAGTGACATTGTTTAATGCGGTTTTACGACGGTTCATATCTTAACCTAACCTAACATTCGTACTTGTATTGAAAAACGCTCTATTACACTGTTTCGTTCACAATTACGATATTTGCATAACCTCACAGTTTTTCACCAACTTATTGCAGTACAGAACGCTGTATCTCGCTAAATGACATTGTTCTTTAAGGTTTCACGATGCTTGCATGCGCTTTAACGAGAATATCACAATATAGCAGTTTCGCACTTGTAACGGTAGAACACGCAGTATTTGGCTTGTTCATGCCGTTTTGTGTGCATTCACAACATTTCACCTATCGCAGTTTAATACTCGCAATAAAACAACACTATCTCGTTAGATGACGTCGTTTTTGGTAGTTTCGCGACGCTACCTAGCTTAAACTAACCTAACCTAACCTAACCTTCGCACTTCTATCGTTAGAAAACGTTTTACTCGCAATTTTACAATGTTTTCTACAAGATTACGACGGTTTCATGCGCTTTCACATTAGATATCGTAGTTCCCGACTTGTAATGTTGAAAAACACTACATCTCACTAAGTGACATTGTTTAATGCGGTTTTACGACGGTTGATATCTCAACCTAACCTAACATTCGCACTTGTATCTAAATACGCTCAATTACACTGTTTCGTTCACAATTACGATATTTGCTTGACTTCACAGTTTCTCACCAACTTATTACAGTACAGAACGCTGTATCTCGCTAGATGACATCGTTCTTTAAGGTTTCACGATACTTGCATGCGCTTTAACGAGAATATCACAATAAAGCAGTTTCGCACTTGTAACGGCACAAGACGCAGTATCTGGCTAGTTCATGCCATTTTGTGTGCTTTCCCAATATTTCACCTATCGCTGTTTCGTACTCGCAATAAAACAACACTATCTCGTTAGATGACATCGTTTTTGGTGGTTTCAGGACGCTACCTAGCTCAAACTAACCGAACCTTCGCACTTCTATCGTTAGAAAACGTTTTATTCGCTACTTTACAATGTTTTCTACAAGATTACGACGGTTTCATGCGCTTTCACATTAGATATCGCAGTTCCCGACTTGTAATGGTGGAAAACACAGCATCTCACTAAGTGACATTGTTTAATGCGGTTTTAGCGCGGTTCATATCTTAACCTAACCTAACCTTACCTAACCCAACCTAACCTAACCTAACCTAACCAAACCTTACCTAACATACCCTAACCTAACCTAACCTAACCTAACCAAACCTAACCTAACCTAACCTAACCTAACCTAACCTAACGACGTTTGCAAGCGCTTTCACATTAGATATCGCAGTTCCCGACTTGTAATGGTGAAAACACTGCATCTCACTAAGTGACATTGTTTAATGCGGTTTTACGACGGTTCATACCTTAACCTAACCTAACCTAACCTAACCTAACCTTACCTAACCTAACCTAACCTAACCCAACCCAACTTAACCTAACCTAACCTAACCTAACCTAAACTAACCTAACCCAACCTAACCTAACCTAACATAACCTAACCCAACCTAACCCAACCCATCCCAACCTAACCTAACCTAAGCTAACCTAACGTAACCTAACCAAACCTAACCTAACCTCACTTAACCTAACCTAACGCAACCTAACCTAACCTATTCTAACGTAACCTAACCTTACCTGACCTAACCTAACCTAACGTAACCTAACCTAACCTAACATAACCTAACGTAACCTAACCTAACCTAACCTAACGTAACCTAACCTAACCTAACCCAACCTAACCCAACCCAACCCAACCCAACAACACCCAACCCAACCTAACCTAACCTAACCTAACCTTACCTAACCTAACCAAATTATCCTTACCTAACCTAACCTAACCTAACGTAACCTAACCTAACGTAACCTAACCTAACCTAACCTAACCCAACCTAACCTAACCTAACCTAACCTAACCCAACTCAACCCAACCTAACCTAATCTAACCTAACCTAACCTAACCTAACCTAACCAAACCAAACCAAACCTAACCTAACCTAACCTAACCTAACGACGGTTGCAAGCGCTTTCACAATAAATATCGCAGTTCCCCACTTTTAATGGTGAAAAACACTGCATCTCAGTAATTGACATTGTTTAATGCGGTTTTACGACGGTTCATATCTTAACCTAACCTAACATTCGCACTTGTATCTAAAAACGCTCTATTACACTGTTTTGTTCACAATTACGATATTTGCATAACCTCACAGTTTTTCACCAACTTATTGCAGTACAGAACGCTGTATCTCGCTAAATGACATTGTTCTTTAAGGTTTCACGATGCTTGCATGCGATTTAACGAGAATATCACAATATAGCAGTTTCGCACTTGTAACGGTAGAACACGCAGTATTTGGCTTGTTCATGCCGTTTTGTGTGCTTTCACAACATTTCACCTATCGCAGTTTAATACTCGCTATAAAACAACACTATCTCGTTAGATGACGTCGTTTTTGGTAGGTTCACGACGCTACCTAGCTTAAACTAACCTAACCTAACCTAACCTAACCTTCGCACTTCTATCGTTAGAAAACGTTTTACTCGCCACTTTACAATGTTTTCTACAAGATTACGACGGTGTCATGCGCTTTCACATTAGATATCGTAGTTCCCGACTTGTAATGTTGAAAAACACTACATCTCACTAAGTGACATTGTTTAATGCGGTTTTACGACGGTTGATATGTCAACCTAACCTAACATTCGCACTTGTATCTAAAGACGCTCAATTACACTGTTTCGTTCACAATTACGATATTTGCTTGACCTCACAGTTTCTCACCAACTTATTACAGTACAGAACGCTGTATCTCGCTAAATGACATCGTTCTTTAAGGTTTCACGATACTTGCATGCGCTTTACCGAGAATGTCACAACATGGCACTTTCGCACTTGTAACGGTACAACACGCAGTATTTGGCTTGTTCATGCCGTTTTGTGTGCTTTCACAACATTTTACCTATCGCAGTTTCGTACTCGCAATAAAACAACACTATCTCGTTAGATGACGTCGTTTTTGGTGGTTTCACGACGCTACCTAGCTTAAACTAACATAACTCAACCTAACATAACCTTCGCACTTCTATCGTTAGAAAACGTTTTACTCGCTACTTTACATTGCTTTCTACAACATTACGACGGTTTCAAGCGCTTTCGCATTAGATATCGCAGTTCCCAACTTGTAAAGGTGAAAACACTGCATCTCACTAAGTGACATTGTTTATTGCGGTTTTACGACGGTTCACACCTTAACCTAACGTAACCTAACCTAACCTAACCCAACCTAACCTAACATAACCTAACCTAACCTAACCTAACCTAACCTAACCAAACCAAACCTAACCTAACCTAACCTAACCTAACGACGGTTGCAAGCGCTTTCACAATAAATATCGCAGTTCCCCACTTTTAATGGTGAAAAACACTGCATCTCAGTAATTGACATTGTTTAATGCGGTTTTACGACGGTTCATATCTTAACCTAACCTAACATTCGCACTTGTATCTAAAAACGCTCTATTACACTGTTTTGTTCACAATTACGATATTTGCATAACCTCACAGTTTTTCACCAACTTATTGCAGTACAGAACGCTGTATCTCGCTAAGTGACATCGTTCTTTAAGGTTTCACGATGCTTGCATGCGCTTCAACGAGAATATCACAATATAGCAGTTTCGCACTTGTAACGGTAGAACAAGCAGTATTTGGCTTGTTCATGCCGTTTTGTGTGCATTCACAACATTTTACCTATCGCAGTTTAATACTCGCAATAAAACAACACTCTCGTTAGATGACGTCGTTTTTGGTAGTTTCACGACGCTACCTAGCTTAAACTAACCTAACCTAACCTAACCTTCGCACTTCTATCGTTAGAAAACGTCTTACTCGCAACTTTACAATGTTTTCTACAAGATTACGACGGTTTCATGCGCTTTCACATTAGATATCGTAGTTCCCGACTTGTAATGTTGAAAAACACTACATCTCACTAAGTGACATTGTTTAATGCGGTTTTACGACGGTTGATATGTCAACCTAACCTAACATTCGCACTTGTATCTAAAGACGCTCAATTACACTGTTTCGTTCACAATTACGATATTTGCTTGACCTCACAGTTTCTCACCAACTTATTACAGTACAGAACGCTGTATCTCGCTAAATGACATCGTTCTTTAAGGTTTCACGATACTTGCATGCGCTTTACCGAGAATGTCACAACATAGCAGTTTCGCACTTGTAACGGTACAACACGCAGTATTTGGCTTGTTCATGCCGTTTTGAGTGCTTTCACAACATTTTACCTGTCGCAGTTTCGTACTCGCATTAAAACAACACTATCTCGTTATATGACGTCGTTTTTGGTGGTTTCACGACGCTACCTAGCCTAAACTAACATAACTCAAACTAACCGAACCTTCGAACTTCTATCGTTAGAAAACGTTTTATTCGCTACTTTACAATGTTTTCTACAAGATTACGACAGTTTCATGCGCTTTCACATTAGATATCGCAGTTCCCGACTTGTAATGGTGAAAAACACAGCATCTCACTAAGTGACATTGTTTAATGCGGTTTTAGCGCGGTTCATATCTTAACCTAACCTAACCTTACCTAAACCAACCTAACCTAACCTAACCTAACCAAACCTTACCTAACATACCCTAACCTAACCTAACCTAACCTAACCTAACCAAACCTAACCTAACCTAACCTAACGTAACCTAACCTAACCTAACCTAACCTAACCTAACCTAACCTAACGACGTTTGCTAGCGCTTTCACATTAGATATCGCAGTTTCCGACTTGTAATGGTGAAAAACACTGCATTTCACTAAGTGACATTGATTAATGCGGTTTTACGACGGTTCATATCTTAACCTAACCTAACATTCGCACTTGTATTAAAAAACGCTCTATTACACTGTTTCGTTCACAATTAGGATATTTGCATAACCTCACAGTTTTTCACCAACTTATTGCAGTACAGAACGCTGTATCTCGCTAAATGACATTGTTCTTTAAGGTTTCACGATGCTTGCATGCGCTTTAACGAGAATATCACAATATAGCAGTTTCGCACTTGTAACGGTAGAACACGCAGTATTTGGCTTGTTCATGCCGTTTTGTGTGCTTTCACAACATTTCACCTATCGCAGTTTAATACTCGCTATAAAACAACACTATCTCGTTAGATGACGTCGTTTTTGGTAGTTTCACGACGCTACCTAGCTTGAACTAACCTAACCTAACCTAACCGTCGCACTTCTATCGTTAGAAAACGTTTTACTCGCCACTTTACAATGTTTTCTACAAGATTACGACGGTTTCATGCGCTTTCACATTAGATATCGTAGTTCCCGACTTGTAATGTTGAAAAACACTACATCTCACTAAGTGACATTGTTTAATGCGGTTTTACGACGGTTGATATGTCAACCTAACCTAACATTCGCACTTGTATCTAAAGACGCTCAATTACACTGTTTCGTTCACAATTACGATATTTGCTTGACCTCACAGTTTCTCACCAACTTATTACAGTACAGAACGCTGTATCTCGCTAAATGACATCGTTCTTTAAGGTTTCACGATACTTGCATGCGCTTTACCGAGAATGTCACAACATAGCAGTTTCGCACTTGTGACGGTTCAACACGCAGTATTTGGCTTGTTCATGCCGTTTTGTGTGCTTTCACAACATTTTACCTATCGCAGTTTCGTACTCGCAATAAAACAACACTATCTCGTTAGACGACGTCGTTTTTGGTGGTTTCACGACGCTACCTAGCTTAAACTAACATAACTCAACCTAACATAACCTTCGCACTTATATCGTTAGAAAACGTTTTACTCGCTACCTTACATTGCTTTCTACAACATTACGACGGTTTCAAGCGCTTTCACATTAGATATCGCAGTTCCCAACTTGTAAAGGTGAAAAACACTGCATCTCACTAAGTGACATTGTTTATTGCGGTTTTACGACGGTTCATACCTTAACCTAACGTAACCTAACCTAACCTAACCCAACCTAACCTAACATAACCTAACCTAACCTAACCTAACCTAACCTAACCAAACCTAACCTAACGTAACCTAACCTAACCTAACCTAACCTAACGACGTTTGCAAGTGCTTTCACATTAGATATCGCAGTTCCCAACTTGTAATGGTGAAAAACACTGCATCTCACTAAGTGACATTGTTTAATGCGGTTTTACGACGGTTCATATCTTAACCTAACCTAACATTCGCACTTGTATTAAAAAACGCTCTATTACACTGTTTCGTTCACAATTAGGATATTTGCATAACCTCACAGTTTTTCACCAACCCATTGCAGTACAGAACGCTGTATCTCGCTAAATGACATCGTTCTTTAAGGTTTCACGATGCTTGCATGCGCTTTAACGAGAATATCACAACATAGCAGTTTCGCACTTGTAACGGTACAACACGCAGTATTTGGCTTGTTCATGCCGTTTTGTGTGCTTTCACATTTCACCTATCGCAGTTTCGTACTCGCAATAAAACAACACTATCTCGTTAGATGACGTTGTTTTTGGTAGTTTCACGACGCTACCTAGCTTAAACTAACATAACTCAACCTAACATGACCTTCGCACTTCTATCGTTAGAAAACGTTTTACTCGCTACTTTACATTGCTTTCTACAACATTACGACGGTTTCAAGCGCTTTCACATTAGATATCACAGTTCCCAACTTGTAAAGGTGAAAAACACTGCATCTCACTAAGTGACATTGTTTAATGCGGTTTTACGACGGTTCATACCTTAACCTAACCTAACCTAACCTAACCTTACCTAATCTAACCTAACCTAACCCAACCCAACTTGACCTAACCTAACCTAACCTAACCTAAACTAACCTAACCCAACCTAACCTAACCTAACCTAACCTAACCCAACCTAACCCAACCCAACCCAACCTAACCTAACCTAAGCTAACCTAACCTAACCTAACCAAACCTAACCTAACCTAACTTAACCTAACCTAACGTAACCTAACCTAACCTATTCTAACGTAACCTAACCTTACCTGACCTAACCTAACCTAACGTAACCTAACCTAACCTAACATAACCTAACGTAACCTAACCTAACCTAACGTAACCTAACCTTACCTAACCCAACCTAACCCAACCCAACCCAACCCAACAACACCCAACCCAACCTAACCTAACCTAACCTAACCTTACCTAACCTAACCAAATTATCCTTACCTAACCTAACCTAACCTAACGTAACCTAACCTAACCTAACGTAACCTAACCTAACGTAACCTAACCTAACCTAACCTAACCTAACCCAACCTAACCTAACCTAACCTAACCTAACCCAACTCAACCCAACCTAACCTAATCTAACCTAACCTAACCTAACCTAACCTAACCAAACCTAACGTAACCTAACGTAACCTAACCTAACCTAACCTAACCTAACCTAACGACGTTTGCAAGCGCTTTCACATTAGATATCGCAGTTCCCGACTTGTAATGGTGAAAAACACTGCATCTCACTAAGTGACATTGATTAATGCGGTTTTACGACGGTTCATATCTTAACCTAACCTAACATTCGCACTTGTATTAAAAAACCCTCTATTACACTGTTTCGTTCACAATTAGGATATTTGCATAACCTCACAGTTTTTCACCAACTTATTGCAGTACAGAACGCTGTATCTCGCTAAATGACATTGTTCTTTAAGGTTTCACGATGCTTGCATGCGCTTTAACGAGAATATCACAATATAGCAGTTTCGCACTTGTAACGGTAGAACACGCAGTATTTGGCTTGTTCATGCCGTTTTGTGTGCTTTCACAACATTTCACCTATCGCAGTTTAATACTCGCTATAAAACAACACTATCTCGTTAGATGACGTCGTTTTTGGTAGTTTCACGATGCTACCTAGCTTAAACTAACCTAACCTAACCTAACCTTCGCACTTCTATCGTTAGAAAACGTTTTACTTGCAATTTTACAATGTTTTCTACACGATTACGACGGTTTCATGCGCTTTCACATTAGATATCGCAGTTCCCGACTTGTAATGGTGGAAAACACAGCATCTCACTAAGTGACATTGTTTAATGCGGTTTTAGCGCGGTTCATATCTTAACCTAACCTAACCTTACCTAACCCAACCTAACCTAACCTAACCTAACCAAACCTTACCTAACATACCCTAACCTAACCTAACCTAACCTAACCTAACGACGTTTGCAAGCGCTTTCACATTAGATATCGCAGTTCCCGACTTGTAATGGTGAAAACACTGCATCTCACTAAGTGACATTGTTTAATGCGGTTTTACGACGGTTCATACCCTAACCTAACCTAACCTAACCTAACCTAACCTTACCTAACCTAACCTAACCTAACCCAACCCAACTTAACCTAACCTAACCTAACCTAACCTAACCTAACCTAACCTAACCCAACCTAACCCAACCCATCCCAACCTAACCTAACCTAAGCTAACCTAACCTAACCTAACCAAACCTAACCTAACCTAACTTAACCTAACCTAACGTAACCTAACCTAACCTATTCTAACGTAACCTAACCTTACCTGACCTAACCTAACCTAACGTAACCTAACCTAACATAACCTAACGTAACCTAACCTAACCTAACCTAACGTAACCTAACCTAACCTAACCCAACCTAACCCAACCCAACCAAACAACACCCAACCCAACCTAACCTAACCTAACCTAACCTTACCTAACCTAACCAAATTATCCTTACCTAACCTAACCTAACCTAACGTAACCTAACCTAACCTAACCTAACCTAACCTAACGTAACCTAACCTAACCTAACCTAACCTAACCCAACCTAACCTAACCTAACCTAACCTAACCCAACTCAACCCAACCTAACCTAATCTAACCTAACCTAACCTAACCTAACCTAACCAAACCTAACCTAACCTAACCTAACCTAACCTAACCTAACCTAACGACGGTTGCAAGCGCTTTCACATTAAATATCGCAGTTCCCCACTTTTAATGGTGAAAAACACTGCATCTCAGTAATTGACATTGTTTAATGCGGTTTTACGACGGTTCACATCTTAACCTAACCTAACATTCGCACTTGTATCTAAAAACGCTCTATTACACTGTTTTGTTCACAATTACGATATTTGCATAACCTCACAGTTTTTCACCAACTTATTGCAGTACAGAACTCTGTATCTCGCTAAATGACATTGTTCTTTAAGGTTTCACGATGCTTGCATGCGATTTAACGAGAATATCACAATATAGCAGTTTCGCACTTGTAACGGTAGAACACGCAGTATTTGGCTTGTTCATGCCGTTTTGTGGGCTTTCACAACATTTCACCTATCGCAGTTTAATACTCGCTATAAAACAACACTATCTCGTTAGATGACGTCGTTTTTGGTAGTTTCACGACGCTACCTAGCTTAAACTAACCTAACCTAACCTAACCTTCGCACTTCTATCGTTAGAAAACGTTTTACTTGCCACTTTATAATGTTTTCTACAAGATTACGACGGTTTCATGCGCTTTCACATTAGATATCGTAGTTCCCGACTTGTAATGTTGAAAAACACTACATCTCACTAAGTGACATTGTTTAATGCGGTTTTACGACGGTTGATATGTCAACCTAACCTAACATTCGCACTTGTATCTAAAGACGCTCAATTACACTGTTTCGTTCACAATTACGATATTTGCTTGACCTCACAGTTTCTCACCAACTTATTACAGTACAGAACGCTGTATCTCGCTAAATGACATCGTTCTTTAAGGTTTCACTATACTTTCATGCGCTTTACCGAGAATGTCACAACATAGCACTTTCGCACTTGTAACGGTACAACACGCAGTATTTGGCTTGTTCATGCCGTTTTGTGTGCTTTCACAACATTTTACCTATCGCAGTTTCGTACTCGCAATAAAACAACACTATCTCGTTAGACGACGTCGTTTTTGGTGGTTTCACGACGCTACCTAGCTTAAGCTAACATAACTCAACCTAACATAACCTTCGCACTTCTATCGTTAGAAAACGTTTTACTCGCTACTTTACATTGCTTTCTACAACATTACGACGGTTTCAAGCGCTTTCACATTAGATATCGCAGTTCCCAACTTGTAAAGGTGAAAAACACTGCATCTCACTAAGTGACATTGTTTATTGCGGTTTTACGACGGTTCATACCTTAACCTAACGTAACCTAACCTAACCTAACCCAACCTAACCTAACATAACCTAACCTAACCTAACCTAACCTAACCAAACCTAACCTAACGTAACCTAACCTAACCTAACCTAACGACGTTTGCAAGTGCTTTCACATTAGATATCGCAGTTCCCAACTTGTAATGGGGAAAAACACTGCATCTCACTAAGTGACATTGTTTAATGCGGTTTTACGACGGTTCATATCTTAACCTAACCTAACATTCGCACTTGTATTAAAAACGCTCTATTACACTGTTTCGTTCACAATTAGGATATTTGCATAACCTCACAGTTTTTCACCAACTTATTGCAGTACAGAACGCTGTATCTCGCTAAATGACATCGTTCTTTAAGGTTTCACGATGCTTGCATGCGCTTTAACGAGAATATCACAACATAGCAGTTTCGCACTTGTAACGGTAAAACACGCAGTATTTGGCTTGTTCATGCCGTTTTGTGTGCTTTCACAACATTTCACCTATCGCAGTTTCGTACTCGCAATAAAACAACACTATCTCGTTAGATGACGTTGTTTTTGGTAGTTTCACGACGCTACCTAGCTTAAACTAACATAACTCAACCTAACATGACCTTCGCACTTCTATCGTTAGAAAACATTTTACTCGCTACTTTACATTGCTTTCTACAACATTACGACGGTTTCAAGCACTTTCACATTAGATATCGCAGTTCCCAACTTGTAAAGGTGAAAAACACTGCATCTCACTGACATTGTTTAATGCGGTTTTACGACGGTTCATACCTTAACCTAACCTAACCTAACCTAACCTAACCTTACCTAACCTAACCTAACCCAACCCAACTTAACCTAACCTAACCTAACCTAACCTAAACTAACCTAACCCAACCTAACCTAACCTAACCTAACCTAACCCAACCTAACCCAACCCAACCCAACCTAACCTAACCTAAGCTAACCTAACCTAACCTAACCAAACCTAACCTAACCTAACTTAACCTAACCTAACGTAACCTAACCTAACCTATTCTAACGTAACCTAACCTTACCTGACCTAACCTAACCTAACGTAACTTAACCTAACCTAACATAACCTAACGTAACCTAACCTAACCTAACCTAACGTAACCTAACCTAACCTAACCCAACCTAACCCAACCCAACCCAACAACACCCAACCCAACCTAACCTAACCTAACCTTACCTAACCTAACCAAATTATCCTTACCTAACCTAACCTTACCTAACGTAACCTAACCTAACCTAACCTAACGTAACCTAACCTAACGTAACCTAACCTAACCTAACCTAACCTAACCCAACCTAACCTAACCTAACCTAACCTAACCCAACTTAACCCAACCTAACCTAATCTAACCTAACCTAACCTAACCTAACCTAACCAAACCTAACCTAACCTAACCTAACCTAACCTAACCTAACGACGGTTGCAAGCGCTTTCACATTAAATATCGCAGTTCCCCACTTTTAATGGTGAAAAACACTGCATCTCAGTAATTGACATTGTTTAATGCGGTTTTACGACGGTTCATATCTTAACCTAACCTAACATTCGCACTTGTATCTAAAAACGCTCTATTACACTGTTTTGTTCACAATTACGATATTTGCATAACCTCACAGTTTTTCACCAACTTATTGCAGTACAGAACGCTGTATCTCGCTAAATGACATTGTTCTTTAAGGTTTCACGATGCTTGCATGCGATTTAACGAGAATATCACAATATAGCAGTTTCGCACTTGTAACGGTAGAACACGCAGTATTTGGCTTGTTCATGCCGTTTTGTGTGCTTTCACAACATTTCACCTATCGCAGTTTAATACTCGCTATAAAACAACACTATCTCGTTAGATGACGTCGTTTTTGGTAGTTTCACGACGCTACCTAGCTTAAACTAACCTAACCTAACCTAACCTTCGCACTTCTAACGTTAGAAAACGTTTTACTCGCCACTTTACAATGTTTTCTACAAGATTACGACGGTTTCATGCGCTTTCACATTAGATATCGTAGTTCCCGACTTGTAATGTTGAAAAACACTACATCTCACTAAGTGACATTGTTTAATGCGGTTTTACGACGGTTGATATGTCAACCTAACCTAACATTCGCACTTGTATCTAAAGACGCTCAATTACACTGTTTCGTTCACAATTACGATATTTGCTTGACCTCACAGTTTCTCACCAACTTATTACAGTACAGAACGCTGTATCTCGCTAAATGACATCGTTCTTTAAGGTTTCACGATACTTGCATGCGCTTTACCGAGAATGTCACAACATAGCACTTTCGCACTTGTAACGGTACAACACGCAGTATTTGGCTTGTTCATGCCGTTTTGTGTGCTTTCACAACATTTTACGTATCGCAGTTTCGTACTCGCAATAAAACAACACTATCTCGTTAGATGACGTCGTTTTTGGTGGTTTCACGACGCTACCTAGCTTAAACTAACATAACTCAACCTAACATAACCTTCGCACTTCTATCGTTAGAAAACGTTTTACTCGCTACTTTACATTGCTTTCTACAACATTACGACGGTTTCAAGCGCTTTCACATTAGATATCGCAGTTCCCAACTTGTAAAGGTGAAAAACACTGCATCTCACTAAGTGACATTGTTTATTGCGGTTTTACGACGGTTCATACCTTAACCTAACGTAACCTAACCTAACCTAACCCAACCTAACCTAACATAACCTAACCTAACCTAACCTAACCAAACCTAACCTAACGTAACCTAACCTAACCTAACCTAACCTAACAACGTTTGCAAGTGCTTTCACATTAGATATCGCAGTTCCCAACTTGTAATGGTGAAAAACACTGCATCTCACTAAGTGACATTGTTTAATGCGGTTTTACGACGGTTCATATCTTAACCTAACCTAACATTCGCACTTGTATTAAAAAACGCTCTATTACACTGTTTCGTTCACAATTAGGATATTTGCATAACCTCACAGTTTTTCACCAACTTATTGCAGTACAGAACGCTGTATCTCGCTAAATGACATTGTTCTTTAAGGTTTCACGATGCTTGCATGCGCTTTAACGAGAATATCACAACATAGCAGTTTCGCACTTGTAACGGTACAACACGCAGTATTTGGCTTGTTCATGCCGTTTTGTGTGCTTTCACAACATTTCACCTATCGCAGTTTCGTACTCGCAATAAAAGAACACTATCTCGTTAGATGACGTTGTTTTTGGTAGTTTCACGACGCTACCTAGCTTAAACTAACATAACTCAACCTAACATGACCTTCGCACTTCTGTCGTTAGAAAACGTTTTAGTCGCTACTTTACATTGCTTTCTACAACATTACGACGGTTTCAAGCACTTTCACATTAGATATCACAGTTTCCAACTTGTAAAGGTGAAAAACACTGCATCTCACTAAGTGACATTGTTTAATGCGGTTTTACGACGGTTCATACCTTAACCTAACCTAACCTAACCTAACCTTACCTTACCTAACCTAACCTAACCCAACCCAACTTAACCTAACCTAACCTAACCTAAACTAACCTAACCCAACCTAACCTAACCTAACCTAACCTAACCCAACCTAACCCAACCCAACCCAACCTAACCTAACCTAACCTAAGCTAACCTAACCTAACCTAACCAAACCTAACCGAACCTAACTTAACCTAACCTAACGTAACCTAACCTAACCTATTCTAACGTAACCTAACCTTACCTGACCTAACCTAACCTAACGTAACCTAACCTAACCTAACATAACCTAACGTAACCTAACCTAACCTAACCTAACGTAACCTAACCTAACCTAACCCAACCTAACCCAACCCAACCCAACCCAACAACACCCAACCCAACCTAACCTAACCTAACCTAACCTAACCTTACCTAACCTAACCAAATTATCCTTACCTAACCTAACCTTACCTAACGTAACCTAACCTAACCTAACCTAACGTAACCTAACCTAACCTAACCTAACCTAACCTAACCTAACCTAACCCAACCTAACCTAACCTAACCTAACCCAACTCAACCCAACCTAACCTAATCTAACCTAACCTAACCTAACCTAACCTAACCAAACCTAACCTAACCTAACCTAACCTAACCTAACCATTCTAACCTAACGACGGTTGCAAGCGCTTTCACATTAAATATCGCAGTTCCCCACTTTTAATGGTGAAAAACACTGCATCTCAGTAATTGACATTGTTTAATGCGGTTTTACGACGGTTCATATCTTAACCTAACCTAACATTCGCACTTGTATCTAAAAACGCTCTATTACACTGTTTTGTTCACAATTACGATATTTGCATAACCTCACAGTTTTTCACCAACTTATTGCAGTACAGAACGCTGTATCTCGCTAAATGACATTGTTCTTTAAGGTTTCACGATGCTTGCATGCGATTTAACGAGAATATCACAATATAGCAGTTTCGCACTTGTAACGGTAGAACACGCAGTATTTGGCTTGTTCATGCCGTTTTGTGTGCTTTCACAACATTTCACCTATCGCAGTTTAATACTCGCTATAAAACAACACTATCTCGTTAGATGACGTCGTTTTTGGTAGTTTCACGACGCTACCTAGCTTAAACTAACCTAACCTAACCTAACCTTCGCACTTCTAACGTTAGAAAACGTTTTACTCGCCACTTTACAATGTTTTCCACAAGATTACGACGGTTTCATGCGCTTTCACATTAGATATCGTAGTTCCCGACTTGTAATGTTGAAAAACACTACATCTCACTAAGTGACATTGTTTAATGCGGTTTTACGACGGTTGATATGTCAACCTAACCTAACATTCGCACTTGTATCTAAAGACGCTCAATTACACTGTTTCGTTCACAATTACGATATTTGCTTGACCTCACAGTTTCTCACCAACTTATTACAGTACAGAACGCTGTATCTCGCTAAATGACATCGTTCTTTAAGGTTTCACGATACTTGCATGCGCTTTACCGAGAATGTCACAACATAGCACTTTCGCACTTGTAACGGTACAACACGCAGTATTTGGCTTGTTCATGCCGTTTTGTGTGCTTTCACAACATTTTACGTATCGCAGTTTCGTACTCGCAATAAAACAACACTATCTCGTTAGATGGCGTCGTTTTTGGTGGTTTCACGACGCTACCTAGCTTAAACTAACATAACTCAACCTAACATAACCTTCGCACTTCTATCGTTAGAAAACGTTTTACTCGCTACTTTACATTGCTTTCTACAACATTACGACGGTTTCAAGCGTTTTCACATTAGATATCGCAGTTCCCAACTTGTAAAGGTGAAAAACACTGCATCTCACTGAGTGACATTGTTTATTGCGGTTTTACGACGGTTCATACCTTAACCTAACGTAACCTAACCTAACCTAACCCAACCTAACCTAACATAACCTAACCTAACCTAACCAAACCTAACCTAACGTAACCTTACTTAACCTAACCTAACCTAACCTAACCTAACGACGTTTGCAAGTGCTTTCACATTAGATATCGCAGTTCCCAACTTGTAATGGTGAAAAACACTGCATCTCACTAAGTGACATTGTTTAATGCGGTTTTACGACGGTTCATATCTTAACCTAACCTAACATTCGTACTTGTATTGAAAAACGCTCTATTACACTGTTTCGTTCACAATTACGATATTTGCATAACCTCACAGTTTTTCACCAACTTATTGCAGTACAGAACGCTGCATCTCGCTAAATGACATCGTTCTTTAAGGTTTCACGATGCTTGCATGCGCTTTAACGAGAATATCACAACATAGCAGTTTCGCACTTGTAACGGTACAACACGCAGTATTTGGCTTGTTCATGCCGTTTTGTGTGCTTTCACAACATTTCACCTATCGCAGTTTCGTACTCGCAATAAAACAACACTATCTCGTTAGATGACGTTGTTTTTGGTAGTTTCACGACGCTACCTAGCTTAAACTAACATAACTCAACCTAACATGACTTGGGTTTTAGCAGCGCGAAAAATGCACAAAAGACAAGAAAGGGACGAGACAAGCACTGACTTCCAACTAAAATTTTATTGACGGGAAGACCGTTAATATGCAATGGAGCACAAAGAGTGAAAAAAATGACGTATTTTAAGATACGAATTATCAACTAACGCCATGCCTGCTGCGCCTACCCTCGCATCTCAAGAAACATATCTCTTTATCTGAAAGGGCAACTGAAGGCTTGCTTACACATGCGCTGCTTTCAAGCTCCATTTGAGCAGCCTCATAAATTATACGCACGTTTTCCTCTTTAATCTTGCATAGAACTGTTGTTTTTTCAAACAGCGGAGTGCACCCACACGTGCTCACGTGTTGCGCTAAGAAGCCATCTTTTCCGCCACGAACATTATTGGCATGTTCCCGTAAGCGATCGTTAAGGCATCTGCCCGTCTGGCCCACATAACATGCACCGCAAGAAAAAGGGGTCCTGTAAACGACGCCTACCTCGCAGTCCACAAACTGCGTTCTGTGCCTCACCATACACCGTTTTCTCATACTCTTTACGGGGCAGGTCCTGTTTGTCAACTGGGACAACTTATCAGGGGCACTGAAGACCACTTTCACATTGAGGCGCTGTCCTATTTTCTTTAGGCGGTGTGACACAGAATGCATGTACGGAATAACCGCTACCTTTTCCCTCTTCTCCGCTGTGGTGCCATCACTGTTGCAAACAGTGCCCAATCGTTTCCTTTTTCTGTGTATTGCCTCCGCCACGGAAATGAGCAAAGTGCGAGGGTACCCTTCTCTTTCTAGGCGCTCCGACTGTGCCAAGAGACTAGCTTCTAAGACGTGGTGACACGACCTCTCTAAAGCATTGTGAAAACATGATTGAACAATGCCTCTCTTTACTAATTTGCTATGCGCAGACGAGAACGGAAGAACAGGCTTCTGCGAGCGAGGCTCGTAACACCAGCACGTGTGGTTCTCCGAAAAAGAAATCTTTAGGTCAAGAAAGCGGATGCTATCCCTTTCCGGCATCTCGTGCGTCACCACGAGTGGATAGAGGCATTCGCGAAAGATTTGCAACACCTGCATGACCTTGGAATGAAAGGTCTCTAAATCACACCTCAAAATTAACAGATAATCATCCACATACCGAAAGGTCTTTACTACAGATAGTTCACCAAGCTTCACATTCAATGCCCTATCAAATTTGGCTAATAGCAAGTCACTTAGAAAAGGAGCTATGGACGATCCTATTGAGACACCTTCTTTCTGTATATATGTTTTTCCGTTCCATTCTACAAACGTTGATGTGATGTACAAAGATAAAAGTTCTAAGAAACCTTTGGACGAAATACCCGTGGTGTTCTGAAATGGCACCGCGCCGAAACTGTCAATGCATTCATCAATGCATGCTAACAAACCTTCGTGCGGAAGGGAATAATAAAGGTCTTTTATGTCAATCGAAAAAGCTCTAAACCTCGCGCCTGGATGCTGCTTCAGAAAGTTGACGACTTCTCCAGAGTTGAATATTCTGAAGGGGTCTTCTACAGGGAACAATTTCAACTTATCTTGCAAAAACCGCCCTAGTTCATACTGCCAAGAATTCCTTTCCGAAACGATTGTGCGGAAAGGTGCTCCTTCTTTGTGAGTCTTGGTTGTGAAAAACATATTTAAGGACAGCTTGTCACTTTTGCCGATTTCTCGCGCCAGAACCGGCAAATCTAACTCGGAGCACAGATTCTTCGCCCTCGATCTGATTTTAGCGAGATTAATGCCTTCGCACACCCGAAAGACGGACGAAATTGCTTGGTGGGCCTTTTCAAAGTACAGGCCTCTCGGTAACACAGCAAACCCTCCCTCTTTGTCCGAAGGTACAACACAAAGAGCATTGTCTAAGGCATTAATCTCGCTGTTTAAGGCATTAATCTCGCTAAAATCAGATCGAGGGCGAAGAATCTGTGCTCCGAGTTAGATTTGCCGGTTCTGGCGCGAGAAATCGGCAAAAGTGACAAGCTGTCCTTAAATATGTTTTTCACAACCAAGACTCACAAAGAAGGAGCACCTTTCCGCACAATCGTTTCGGAAAGGAATTCTTGGCAGTATGAACTAGGGCGGTTTTTGCAAGATAAGTTGAAATTGTTCCCTGTAGAAGACCCCTTCAGAATATTCAACTCTGGAGAAGTCGTCAACTTTCTGAAGCAGCATCCAGGCGCGAGGTTTAGAGCTTTTTCGATTGACATAAAAGTCCTTTATTATTCCCTTCCGCACGAAGGTTTGTTAGCATGCATTGATGAATGCATTGACAGTTTCGGCGCGGTGCCATTTCAGAACACCACGGGTATTTCGTCCAAAGGTTTCTTAGAACTTTTATCTTTGTACATCACATCAACGTTTGTAGAATGGAACGGAAAAACATATATACAGAAAGAAGGTGTCTCAATAGGATCGTCCATAGCTCCTTTTCTAAGTGACTTGCTATTAGCCAAATTTGATAGGGCATTGAATGTGAAGCTTGGTGAACTATCTGTAGTAAAGACCTTTCGGTATGTGGATGATTATCTGTTAATTTTGAGGTGTGATTTAGAGACCTTTCATTCCAAGGTCATGCAGGTGTTGCAAATCTTTCGCGAATGCCTCTATCCACTCGTGGTGACGCACGAGATGCCGGAAAGGGATAGCATCCGCTTTCTTGACCTAAAGATTTCTTTTTCGGAGAACCACACGTGCTGGTGTTACGAGCCTCGCTCGCAGAAGCCTGTTCTTCCGTTCTCGTCTGCGCATAGCAAATTAGTAAAGAGAGGCATTGTTCAATCATGTTTTCACAATGCTTTAGAGAGGTCGTGTCACCACGTCTTAGAAGCTAGTCTCTTGGCACAGTCGGAGCGCCTAGAAAGAGAAGGGTACCCTCGCACTTTGCTCATTTCCGTGGCGGAGGCAATACACAGAAAAAGGAAACGATTGGGCACTGTTTGCAACAGTGATGGCACCACAGCGGAGAAGAGGGAAAAGGTAGCGGTTATTCCGTACATGCATTCTGTGTCACACCGCCTAAAGAAAATAGGACAGCGCCTCAATGTGAAAGTGGTCTTCAGTGCCCCTGATAAGTTGTCCCAGTTGACAAACAGGACCTGCCCCGTAAAGAGTATGAGAAAACGGTGTATGGTGAGGCACAGAACGCAGTTTGTGGACTGCGCGGTAGGCGTCGTTTACAGGACCCCTTTTTCTTGCGGTGCATGTTATGTGGGCCAGACGGGCAGATGCCTTAACGATCGCTTACGGGAACATGCCAATAATGTTCGTGGCGGAAAAGATGGCTTCTTAGCGCAACACGTGAGCACGTGTGGGTGCACTCCGCTGTTTGAAAAAACAACAGTTCTATGCAAGATTAAAGAGGAAAACGTGCGTATAATTTATGAGGCTGCTCAAATGGAGCTTGAAAGCAGCGCATGTGTAAGCAAGCCTTCAGTTGCCCTTTCAGATAAAGAGATATGTTTCTTGAGATGCGAGGGTAGGCGCAGCAGGCATGGCGTTAGTTGATAATTCGTATCTTAAAATACGTCATTTTTTTCACTCTTTGTGCTCCATTGCATATTAACGGTCTTCCCGTCAATAAAATTTTAGTTGGAAGTCAGTGCTTGTCTCGTCCCTTTCTTGTCTTTTGTGCATTTTTCGCGCTGCTAAAACCCAAGTATGCCATACCAACTAGCCCAGTCAACCGCTCTAACATGACCTTCGCACTTCTATCGTTAGAAAACGTTTTACTCGCTACTTTACATTGCTTTCTACAACATTACGACGGTTTCAAGCGCTTTCACATTAGATATCACAGTTCCCAACTTGTAAAGGTGAAAAACACTGCATCTCACTAAGTGACATTGTTTAATGCGGTTTTAGCGCGGTTCATATCTTAACCTAACCTAACCTTACCTAACCCAACCTAACCTAACCTAACCTAACCCAACCTAACCCAACCCAACCCAACCTAACCTAACCTAAGCTAACCTAACCTAACCTAACCAAACCTAACCTAACCTAACTTAACCTAACCTAACGTAACCTAACCTAACCTATTCTAACGTAACCTAACCTTACCTGACCTAACCTAACCTAACGTAACCTAACCTTACCTAACATAACCTAACGTAACCTAACCTAACCTAACCTAACGTAACCTAACCTAACCTAACCCAACCTAACCCAACCCAACCCAACCCAACAACACCCAACCCAACCTAACCTAACCTAACCTAACCTTACCTAACCTAACCAAATTATCCTTACCTAACCTAACCTAACCTAACGTAACCTAACCTAACCTAACGTAACCTAACCTAACGTAACCTAACCTAACCTAACCTAACCTAACCCAACCTAACCTAACCTAACCTAACCTAACCCAACTCAACCCAACCTAACCTAATCTAACCTAACCTAACCTAACCTAACCAAACCTAACCTAACCTAACCTAACCTAACGACGTTTGCAAGCGCTTTCACATTAGATATCGCAGTTCCCGACTTGTAATGGTGAAAAACACTGCATCTCACTAAGTGACATTGATTAATGCGGTTTTACGACGGTTCATATCTTAACCTAACCTAACATTCGCACTTGTATTAAAAAACGCTCTATTACACTGTTTCGTTCACAATTAGGATATTTGCATAACCTCACAGTTTTTCACCAACTTATTGCAGTACAGAACGCTGTATCTCGCTAAATGACATTGTTCTTTAAGGTTTCACGATGCTTGCATGCGCTTTAACGAGAATATCACAATATAGCAGTTTCGCACTTGTAACGGTAGAACACGCAGTATTTGGCTTGTTCATGCCGTTTTGTGTGCTTTCACAACATTTCACCTATCGCAGTTTAATACTCGCTATAAAACAACACTATCTCGTTAGATGACGTCGTTTTTGGTAGTTTCACGATGCTACCTAGCTTAAACTAACCTAACCTAACCTAACCTTCGCACTTCTATCGTTAGAAAACGTTTTACTTGCAATTTTACAATGTTTTCTACACGATTACGACGGTTTCATGCGCTTTCACATTAGATATCGCAGTTCCCGACTTGTAATGGTGGAAAACACAGCATCTCACTAAGTGACATTGTTTAATGCGGTTTTAGCGCGGTTCATATCTTAACCTAACCTAACCTTACCTAACCCAACCTAACCTAACCTAACCTAACCAAACCTTACCTAACATACCCTAACCTAACCTAACCTAACCTAACCTAACCTAACGACGTTTGCAAGCGCTTTCACATTAGATATCGCAGTTCCCGACTTGTAATGGTGAAAACACTGCATCTCACTAAGTGACATTGTTTAATGCGGTTTTACGACGGTTGATACCTTAACCTAACCTAACCTAACCTAACCTAACCTTACCTAACCTAACCTAACCTAACCCAACCCAACTTAACCTAACCTAACCTAACCTAACCTAACCTAACCCAACCTAACCCAACCCATCCCAACCTAACCTAACCTAAGCTAACCTAACCTAACCTAACCAAACCTAACCTAACCTAACTTAACCTAACCTAACGTAACCTAACCTAACCTATTCTAACGTAACCTAACCTTACCTGACCTAACCTAACCTAACGTAACCTAACCTAACATAACCTAACGTAACCTAACCTAACCTAACCTAACGTAACCTAACCTAACCTAACCCAACCTAACCCAACCCAACCCAACAACACCCAACCCAACCTAACCTAACCTAACCTAACCTTACCTAACCTAACCAAATTATCCTTACCTAACCTAACCTAACCTAACGTAACCTAACCTAACCTAACCTAACCTAACCTAACGTAACCTAACCTAACCTAACCTAACCTAACCTAACCTAACCCAACCTAACCTAACCTAACCTAACCTAACCCAACTCAACCCAACCTAACCTAATCTAACCTAACCTAACCTAACCTAACCTAACCTAACCAAACCTAACCTAACCTAACCTAACCTAACCTAACCTAACGACGGTTGCAAGCGCTTTCACATTAAATATCGCAGTTCCCCACTTTTAATGGTGAAAAACACTGCATCTCAGTAATTGACATTGTTTAATGCGGTTTTACGACGGTTCACATCTTAACCTAACCTAACATTCGCACTTGTATCTAAAAACGCTCTATTACACTGTTTTGTTCACAATTACGATATTTGCATAACCTCACAGTTTTTCACCAACTTATTGCAGTACAGAACTCTGTATCTCGCTAAATGACATTGTTCTTTAAGGTTTCACGATGCTTGCATGCGATTTAACGAGAATATCACAATATAGCAGTTTCGCACTTGTAACGGTAGAACACGCAGTATTTGGCTTGTTCATGCCGTTTTGTGTGCTTTCACAACATTTCACCTATCGCAGTTTAATACTCGCTATAAAACAACACTATCTCGTTAGATGACGTCGTTTTTGGTAGTTTCACGACGCTACCTAGCTTAAACTAACCTAACCTAACCTAACCTTCGCACTTCTATCGTTAGAAAACGTTTTACTTGCCACTTTATAATGTTTTCTACAAGATTACGACGGTTTCATGCGCTTTCACATTAGATATCGTAGTTCCCGACTTGTAATGTTGAAAAACACTACATCTCACTAAGTGACATTGTTTAATGCGGTTTTACGACGGTTGATATGTCAACCTAACCTAACATTCGCACTTGTATCTAAAGACGCTCAATTACACTGTTTCGTTCACAATTACGATATTTGCTTGACCTCACAGTTTCTCACCAACTTATTACAGTACAGAACGCTGTATCTCGCTAAATGACATCGTTCTTTAAGGTTTCACTATACTTTCATGCGCTTTACCGAGAATGTCACAACATAGCACTTTCGCACTTGTAACGGTACAACACGCAGTATTTGGCTTGTTCATGCCGTTTTGTGTGCTTTCACAACATTTTACCTATCGCAGTTTCGTACTCGCAATAAAACAACACTATCTCGTTAGACGACGTCGTTTTTGGTGGTTTCACGACGCTACCTAGCTTAAGCTAACATAACTCAACCTAACATAACCTTCGCACTTCTATCGTTAGAAAACGTTTTACTCGCTACTTTACATTGCTTTCTACAACATTACGACGGTTTCAAGCGCTTTCACATTAGATATCGCAGTTCCCAACTTGTAAAGGTGAAAAACACTGCATCTCACTAAGTGACATTGTTTATTGCGGTTTTACGACGGTTCATACCTTAACCTAACGTAACCTAACCTAACCTAACCCAACCTAACCTAACATAACCTAACCTAACCTAACCTAACCTAACCAAACCTAACCTAACGTAACCTAACCTAACCTAACCTAACGACGTTTGCAAGTGCTTTCACATTAGATATCGCAGTTCCCAACTTGTAATGGGGAAAAACACTGCATCTCACTAAGTGACATTGTTTAATGCGGTTTTACGACGGTTCATATCTTAACCTAACCTAACATTCGCACTTGTATTAAAAAACGCTCTATTACACTGTTTCATTCACAATTAGGATATTTGCATAACCTCACAGTTTTTCACCAACTTATTGCAGTACAGAACGCTGTATCTCGCTAAATGACATCGTTCTTTAAGGTTTCACGATGCTTGCATGCGCTTTAACGAGAATATCACAACATAGCAGTTTCGCACTTGTAACGGTAAAACACGCAGTATTTGGCTTGTTCATGCCGTTTTGTGTGCTTTCACAACATTTCACCTATCGCAGTTTCGTACTCGCAATAAAACAACACTATCTCGTTAGATGACGTTGTTTTTGGTAGTTTCACGACGCTACCTAGCTTAAACTAACATAACTCAACCTAACATGACCTTCGCACTTCTATCGTTAGAAAACATTTTACTCGCTACTTTACATTGCTTTCTACAACATTACGACGGTTTCAAGCACTTTCACATTAGATATCGCAGTTCCCAACTTGTAAAGGTGAAAAACACTGCATCTCACTGACATTGTTTAATGCGGTTTTACGACGGTTCATACCTTAACCTAACCTAACCTAACCTAACCTAACCTTACCTAACCTAACCTAACCCAACCCAACTTAACCTAACCTAACCTAACCTAACCTAAACTAACCTAACCCAACCTAACCTAACCTAACCTAACCTAACCCAACCTAACCCAACCCAACCCAACCTAACCTAACCTAAGCTAACCTAACCTAACCTAACCAAACCTAACCTAACCTAACTTAACCTAACCTAACGTAACCTAACCTAACCTATTCTAACGTAACCTAACCTTACCTGACCTAACCTAACCTAACGTAACTTAACCTAACCTAACATAACCTAACGTAACCTAACCTAACCTAACCTAACGTAACCTAACCTAACCTAACCCAACCTAACCCAACCCAACCCAACAACACCCAACCCAACCTAACCTAACCTAACCTAACCTTACCTAACCTAACCAAATTATCCTTACCTAACCTAACCTTACCTAACGTAACCTAACCTAACCTAACCTAACGTAACCTAACCTAACGTAACCTAACCTAACCTAACCTAACCTAACCCAACCTAACCTAACCTAACCTAACCTAACCCAACTTAACCCAACCTAACCTAATCTAACCTAACCTAACCTAACCTAACCTAACCAAACCTAACCTAACCTAACCTAACCTAACCTAACCTAACGACGGTTGCAAGCGCTTTCACATTAAATATCGCAGTTCCCCACTTTTAATGGTGAAAAACACTGCATCTCAGTAATTGACATTGTTTAATGCGGTTTTACGACGGTTCATATCTTAACCTAACCTAACATTCGCACTTGTATCTAAAAACGCTCTATTACACTGTTTTGTTCACAATTACGATATTTGCATAACCTCACAGTTTTTCACCAACTTATTGCAGTACAGAACGCTGTATCTCGCTAAATGACATTGTTCTTTAAGGTTTCACGATGCTTGCATGCGATTTAACGAGAATATCACAATATAGCAGTTTCGCACTTGTAACGGTAGAACACGCAGTATTTGGCTTGTTCATGCCGTTTTGTGTGCTTTCACAACATTTCACCTATCGCAGTTTAATACTCGCTATAAAACAACACTATCTCGTTAGATGACGTCGTTTTTGGTAGTTTCACGACGCTACCTAGCTTAAACTAACCTAACCTAACCTAACCTTCGCACTTCTAACGTTAGAAAACGTTTTACTCGCCACTTTACAATGTTTTCTACAAGATTACGACGGTTTCATGCGCTTTCACATTAGATATCGTAGTTCCCGACTTGTAATGTTGAAAAACACTACATCTCACTAAGTGACATTGTTTAATGCGGTTTTACGACGGTTGATATGTCAACCTAACCTAACATTCGCACTTGTATCTAAAGACGCTCAATTACACTGTTTCGTTCACAATTACGATATTTGCTTGACCTCACAGTTTCTCACCAACTTATTACAGTACAGAACGCTGTATCTCGCTAAATGACATCGTTCTTTAAGGTTTCACGATACTTGCATGCGCTTTACCGAGAATGTCACAACATAGCACTTTCGCACTTGTAACGGTACAACACGCAGTATTTGGCTTGTTCATGCCGTTTTGTGTGCTTTCACAACATTTTACGTATCGCAGTTTCGTACTCGCAATAAAACAACACTATCTCGTTAGATGACGTCGTTTTTGGTGGTTTCACGACGCTACCTAGCTTAAACTAACATAACTCAACCTAACATAACCTTCGCACTTCTATCGTTAGAAAACGTTTTACTCGCTACTTTACATTGCTTTCTACAACATTACGACGGTTTCAAGCGCTTTCACATTAGATATCGCAGTTCCCAACTTGTAAAGGTGAAAAACACTGCATCTCACTAAGTGACATTGTTTATTGCGGTTTTACGACGGTTCATACCTTAACCTAACGTAACCTAACCTAACCTAACCCAACCTAACCTAACATAACCTAACCTAACCTAACCTAACCTAACCAAACCTAACCTAACGTAACCTAACCTAACCTAACCTAACCTAACAACGTTTGCAAGTGCTTTCACATTAGATATCGCAGTTCCCAACTTGTAATGGTGAAAAACACTGCATCTCACTAAGTGACATTGTTTAATGCGGTTTTACGACGGTTCATATCTTAACCTAACCTAACATTCGCACTTGTATTAAAAAACGCTCTATTACACTGTTTCGTTCACAATTAGGATATTTGCATAACCTCACAGTTTTTCACCAACTTATTGCAGTACAGAACGCTGTATCTCGCTAAATGACATTGTTCTTTAAGGTTTCACGATGCTTGCATGCGCTTTAACGAGAATATCACAACATAGCAGTTTCGCACTTGTAACGGTACAACACGCAGTATTTGGCTTGTTCATGCCGTTTTGTGTGCTTTCACAACATTTCACCTATCGCAGTTTCGTACTCGCAATAAAACAACACTATCTCGTTAGATGACGTTGTTTTTGGTAGTTTCACGACGCTACCTAGCTTAAACTAACATAACTCAACCTAACATGACCTTCGCACTTCTGTCGTTAGAAAACGTTTTAGTCGCTACTTTACATTGCTTTCTACAACATTACGACGGTTTCAAGCACTTTCACATTAGATATCACAGTTTCCAACTTGTAAAGGTGAAAAACACTGCATCTCACTAAGTGACATTGTTTAATGCGGTTTTACGACGGTTCATACCTTAACCTAACCTAACCTAACCTTACCTTACCTAACCTAACCTAACCCAACCCAACTTAACCTAACCTAACCTAACCTAAACTAACCTAACCCAACCTAACCTAACCTAACCTAACCTAACCCAACCTAACCCAACCCAACCCAACCTAACCTAACCTAACCTAAGCTAACCTAACCTAACCTAACCAAACCTAACCGAACCTAACTTAACCTAACCTAACGTAACCTAACCTAACCTATTCTAACGTAACCTAACCTTACCTGACCTAACCTAACCTAACGTAACCTAACCTAACCTAACATAACCTAACGTAACCTAACCTAACCTAACCTAACGTAACCTAACCTAACCTAACCCAACCTAACCCAACCCAACCCAACCCAACAACACCCAACCCAACCTAACCTAACCTAACCTAACCTTACCTAACCTAACCAAATTATCCTTACCTAACCTAACCTTACCTAACGTAACCTAACCTAACCTAACCTAACGTAACGTAACCTAACCTAACCTAACCTAACCTAACCTAACCTAACCTAACCCAACCTAACCTAACCTAACCTAACCTAACCCAACTCAACCCAACCTAACCTAATCTAACCTAACCTAACCTAACCTAACCTAACCAAACCTAACCTAACGACGGTTGCAAGCGCTTTCACATTAAATATCGCAGTTCCCCACTTTTAATGGTGAAAAACACTGCATCTCAGTAATTGACATTGTTTAATGCGGTTTTACGACGGTTCATATCTTAACCTAACCTAACATTCGCACTTGTATCTAAAAACGCTCTATTACACTGTTTTGTTCACAATTACGATATTTGCATAACCTCACAGTTTTTCACCAACTTATTGCAGTACAGAACGCTGTATCTCGCTAAATGACATTGTTCTTTAAGGTTTCACGATGCTTGCATGCGATTTAACGAGAATATCACAATATAGCAGTTTCGCACTTGTAACGGTAGAACACGCAGTATTTGGCTTGTTCATGCCGTTTTGTGTGCTTTCACAACATTTCACCTATCGCAGTTTAATACTCGCTATAAAACAACACTATCTCGTTAGATGACGTCGTTTTTGGTAGTTTCACGACGCTACCTAGCTTAAACTAACCTAACCTAACCTAACCTTCGCACTTCTAACGTTAGAAAACGTTTTACTCGCCACTTTACAATGTTTTCCACAAGATTACGACGGTTTTATGCGCTTTCACATTAGATATCGTAGTTCCCGACTTGTAATGTTGAAAAACACTACATCTCACTAAGTGACATTGTTTAATGCGGTTTTACGACGGTTGATATGTCAACCTAACCTAACATTCGCACTTGTATCTAAAGACGCTCAATTACACTGTTTCGTTCACAATTACGATATTTGCTTGACCTCACAGTTTCTCACCAACTTATTACAGTACAGAACGCTGTATCTCGCTAAATGACATCGTTCTTTAAGGTTTCACGATACTTGCATGCGCTTTACCGAGAATGTCACAACATAGCACTTTCGCACTTGTAACGGTACAACACGCAGTATTTGGCTTGTTCATGCCGTTTTGTGTGCTTTCACAACATTTTACGTATCGCAGTTTCGTACTCGCAATAAAACAACACTATCTCGTTAGATGGCGTCGTTTTTGGTGGTTTCACGACGCTACCTAGCTTAAACTAACATAACTCAACCTAACATAACCTTCGCACTTCTATCGTTAGAAAACGTTTTACTCGCTACTTTACATTGCTTTCTACAACATTACGACGGTTTCAAGCGCTTTCACATTAGATATCGCAGTTCCCAACTTGTAAAGGTGAAAAACACTGCATCTCACTAAGTGACATTGTTTATTGCGGTTTTACGACGGTTCATACCTTAACCTAACGTAACCTAACCTAACCTAACCCAACCTAACCTAACATAACCTAACCTAACCTAACCAAACCTAACCTAACGTAACCTTACTTAACCTAACCTAACCTAACCTAACCTAACGACGTTTGCAAGTGCTTTCACATTAGATATCGCAGTTCCCAACTTGTAATGGTGAAAAACACTGCATCTCACTAAGTGACATTGTTTAATGCGGTTTTACGACGGTTCATATCTTAACCTAACCTAACATTCGTACTTGTATTGAAAAACGCTCTATTACACTGTTTCGTTCACAATTACGATATTTGCATAACCTCACAGTTTTTCACCAACTTATTGCAGTACAGAACGCTGCATCTCGCTAAATGACATCGTTCTTTAAGGTTTCACGATGCTTGCATGCGCTTTAACGAGAATATCACAACATAGCAGTTTCGCACTTGTAACGGTACAACACGCAGTATTTGGCTTGTTCATGCCGTTTTGTGTGCTTTCACAACATTTCACCTATCGCAGTTTCGTACTCGCAATAAAACAACACTATCTCGTTAGATGACGTTGTTTTTGGTAGTTTCACGACGCTACCTAGCTTAAACTAACATAACTCAACCTAACATGACCTTCGCACTTCTATCGTTAGAAAACGTTTTACTCGCTACTTTACATTGCTTTCTACAACATTACGACGGTTTCAAGCGCTTTCACATTAGATATCACAGTTCCCAACTTGTAAAGGTGAAAAACACTGCATCTCACTAAGTGACATTGTTTAATGCGGTTTTACGACGGTTCATACCTTAACCTAACCTAACCTAACCTAACCTAACCTTACCTAACCTAACCTGACCTAACCCAACCCAACTTAACCTAACCTAACCTAACCTAACCTAAACTAACCTAACCCAACCTAACCTAACCTAACCCAACCTAACCTAACCCAACCCAACCCAACCTAACCTAAGCTAACCTAACCTAACCTAACCAAACCTAACCTAACTTAACCTAACCTAACGTAACCTAACCTAACCTATTCTAACGTAACCTAACCTTACCTGACCTAACCTAACCTAACGTAACCTAACCTAACCTAACATAACCTAACGTAACCTAACCTAACCTAACCTAACGTAACCTAACCTAGCCTAACCCAACCTAACCCAACCCAACCCAACCCAACAACACCCAACCCAACCTAACCTAACCTAACCTAACCTTACCTAACCTAACCAAATTATCCTTACCTAACCTAACCTAACCTAACCTAACGTAACGTAACCTAACCTAACCTAACCTAACGTAACCTAACCTAACGTAACCTAACCTAACCTAACCTAACCTAACCCAACCTAACCTAACCTAACCCAACTCAAACCAACCTAACCTAATCTAACCTAACCTAACCTAACCTAACCAAACCTTACCTAACATACCCTAACCTAACCTAACCTAACCTAACCTAACGACGTTTGCAAGCGCTTTCACATTAGATATCGCAGTTCCCGACTTGTAATGGTGAAAACACTGCATCTCACTAAGTGACATTGTTTAATGCGGTTTTACGACGGTTCATACCCTAACCTAACCTAACCTAACCTAACCTAACCTTACCTAACCTAACCTAACCTAACCCAACCCAACTTAACCTAACCTAACCTAACCTAACCTAACCTAACCTAACCCAACCTAACCCAACCCATCCCAACCTAACCTAACCTAAGCTAACCTAACCTAACCTAACCAAACCTAACCTAACCTAACTTAACCTAACCTAACGTAACCTAACCTAACCTATTCTAACGTAACCTAACCTTACCTGACCTAACCTAACCTAACGTAACCTAACCTAACATAACCTAACGTAACCTAACCTAACCTAACCTAACGTAACCTAACCTAACCTAACCCAACCTAACCCAACCCAACCAAACAACACCCAACCCAACCTAACCTAACCTAACCTAACCTTACCTAACCTAACCAAATTATCCTTACCTAACCTAACCTAACCTAACGTAACCTAACCTAACCTAACCTAACCTAACCTAACGTAACCTAACCTAACCTAACCTAACCTAACCCAACCTAACCTAACCTAACCTAACCTAACCCAACTCAACCCAACCTAACCTAATCTAACCTAACCTAACCTAACCTAAGCTAACCAAACCTAACCTAACCTAACCTAACCTAACCTAACCTAACCTAACGACGGTTGCAAGCGCTTTCACATTAAATATCGCAGTTCCCCACTTTTAATGGTGAAAAACACTGCATCTCAGTAATTGACATTCTTTAATGCGGTTTTACGACGGTTCACATCTTAACCTAACCTAACATTCGCACTTGTATCTAAAAACGCTCTATTACACTGTTTTGTTCACAATTACGATATTTGCATAACCTCACAGTTTTTCACCAACTTATTGCAGTACAGAACTCTGTATCTCGCTAAATGACATTGTTCTTTAAGGTTTCACGATGCTTGCATGCGATTTAACGAGAATATCACAATATAGCAGTTTCGCACTTGTAACGGTAGAACACGCAGTATTTGGCTTGTTCATGCCGTTTTGTGGGCTTTCACAACATTTCACCTATCGCAGTTTAATACTCGCTATAAAACAACACTATCTCGTTAGATGACGTCGTTTTTGGTAGTTTCACGACGCTACCTAGCTTAAACTAACCTAACCTAACCTAACCTTCGCACTTCTATCGTTAGAAAACGTTTTACTTGCCACTTTATAATGTTTTCTACAAGATTACGACGGTTTCATGCGCTTTCACATTAGATATCGTAGTTCCCGACTTGTAATGTTGAAAAACACTACATCTCACTAAGTGACATTGTTTAATGCGGTTTTACGACGGTTGATATGTCAACCTAACCTAACATTCGCACTTGTATCTAAAGACGCTCAATTACACTGTTTCGTTCACAATTACGATATTTGCTTGACCTCACAGTTTCTCACCAACTTATTACAGTACAGAACGCTGTATCTCGCTAAATGACATCGTTCTTTAAGGTTTCACTATACTTTCATGCGCTTTACCGAGAATGTCACAACATAGCACTTTCGCACTTGTAACGGTACAACACGCAGTATTTGGCTTGTTCATGCCGTTTTGTGTGCTTTCACAACATTTTACCTATCGCAGTTTCGTACTCGCAATAAAACAACACTATCTCGTTAGACGACGTCGTTTTTGGTGGTTTCACGACGCTACCTAGCTTAAGCTAACATAACTCAACCTAACATAACCTTCGCACTTCTATCGTTAGAAAACGTTTTACTCGCTACTTTACATTGCTTTCTACAACATTACGACGGTTTCAAGCGCTTTCACATTAGATATCGCAGTTCCCAACTTGTAAAGGTGAAAAACACTGCATCTCACTAAGTGACATTGTTTATTGCGGTTTTACGACGGTTCATACCTTAACCTAACGTAACCTAACCTAACCTAACCCAACCTAACCTAACATAACCTAACCTAACCTAACCTAACCTAACCAAACCTAACCTAACGTAACCTAACCTAACCTAACCTAACGACGTTTGCAAGTGCTTTCACATTAGATATCGCAGTTCCCAACTTGTAATGGGGAAAAACACTGCATCTCACTAAGTGACATTGTTTAATGCGGTTTTACGACGGTTCATATCTTAACCTAACCTAACATTCGCACTTGTATTAAAAACGCTCTATTACACTGTTTCGTTCACAATTAGGATATTTGCATAACCTCACAGTTTTTCACCAACTTATTGCAGTACAGAACGCTGTATCTCGCTAAATGACATCGTTCTTTAAGGTTTCACGATGCTTGCATGCGCTTTAACGAGAATATCACAACATAGCAGTTTCGCACTTGTAACGGTAAAACACGCAGTATTTGGCTTGTTCATGCCGTTTTGTGTGCTTTCACAACATTTCACCTATCGCAGTTTCGTACTCGCAATAAAACAACACTATCTCGTTAGATGACGTTGTTTTTGGTAGTTTCACGACGCTACCTAGCTTAAACTAACATAACTCAACCTAACATGACCTTCGCACTTCTATCGTTAGAAAACATTTTACTCGCTACTTTACATTGCTTTCTACAACATTACGACGGTTTCAAGCACTTTCACATTAGATATCGCAGTTCCCAACTTGTAAAGGTGAAAAACACTGCATCTCACTGACATTGTTTAATGCGGTTTTACGACGGTTCATACCTTAACCTAACCTAACCTAACCTAACCTAACCTTACCTAACCTAACCTAACCCAACCCAACTTAACCTAACCTAACCTAACCTAACCTAAACTAACCTAACCCAACCTAACCTAACCTAACCTAACCTAACCCAACCTAACCCAACCCAACCCAACCTAACCTAACCTAAGCTAACCTAACCTAACCTAACCAAACCTAACCTAACCTAACTTAACCTAACCTAACGTAACCTAACCTAACCTATTCTAACGTAACCTAACCTTACCTGACCTAACCTAACCTAACGTAACTTAACCTAACCTAACATAACCTAACGTAACCTAACCTAACCTAACCTAACGTAACCTAACCTAACCTAACCCAACCTAACCCAACCCAACCCAACAACACCCAACCCAACCTAACCTAACCTAACCTTACCTAACCTAACCAAATTATCCTTACCTAACCTAACCTTACCTAACGTAACCTAACCTAACCTAACCTAACGTAACCTAACCTAACGTAACCTAACCTAACCTAACCTAACCTAACCCAACCTAACCTAACCTAACCTAACCTAACCCAACTTAACCCAACCTAACCTAATCTAACCTAACCTAACCTAACCTAACCTAACCAAACCTAACCTAACCTAACCTAACCTAACCTAACCTAACCTAACGACGGTTGCAAGCGCTTTCACATTAAATATCGCAGTTCCCCACTTTTAATGGTGAAAAACACTGCATCTCAGTAATTGACATTGTTTAATGCGGTTTTACGACGGTTCATATCTTAACCTAACCTAACATTCGCACTTGTATCTAAAAACGCTCTATTACACTGTTTTGTTCACAATTACGATATTTGCATAACCTCACAGTTTTTCACCAACTTATTGCAGTACAGAACGCTGTATCTCGCTAAATGACATTGTTCTTTAAGGTTTCACGATGCTTGCATGCGATTTAACGAGAATATCACAATATAGCAGTTTCGCACTTGTAACGGTAGAACACGCAGTATTTGGCTTGTTCATGCCGTTTTGTGTGCTTTCACAACATTTCACCTATCGCAGTTTAATACTCGCTATAAAACAACACTATCTCGTTAGATGACGTCGTTTTTGGTAGTTTCACGACGCTACCTAGCTTAAACTAACCTAACCTAACCTAACCTTCGCACTTCTAACGTTAGAAAACGTTTTACTCGCCACTTTACAATGTTTTCTACAAGATTACGACGGTTTCATGCGCTTTCACATTAGATATCGTAGTTCCCGACTTGTAATCTTGAAAAACACTACATCTCACTAAGTGACATTGTTTAATGCGGTTTTACGACGGTTGATATGTCAACCTAACCTAACATTCGCACTTGTATCTAAAGACGCTCAATTACACTGTTTCGTTCACAATTACGATATTTGCTTGACCTCACAGTTTCTCACCAACTTATTACAGTACAGAACGCTGTATCTCGCTAAATGACATCGTTCTTTAAGGTTTCACGATACTTGCATGCGCTTTACCGAGAATGTCACAACATAGCACTTTCGCACTTGTAACGGTACAACACGCAGTATTTGGCTTGTTCATGCCGTTTTGTGTGCTTTCACAACATTTTACGTATCGCAGTTTCGTACTCGCAATAAAACAACACTATCTCGTTAGATGACGTCGTTTTTGGTGGTTTCACGACGCTACCTAGCTTAAACTAACATAACTCAACCTAACATAACCTTCGCACTTCTATCGTTAGAAAACGTTTTACTCGCTACTTTACATTGCTTTCTACAACATTACGACGGTTTCAAGCGCTTTCACATTAGATATCGCAGTTCCCAACTTGTAAAGGTGAAAAACACTGCATCTCACTAAGTGACATTGTTTATTGCGGTTTTACGACGGTTCATACCTTAACCTAACGTAACCTAACCTAACCTAACCCAACCTAACCTAACATAACCTAACCTAACCTAACCTAACCTAACCAAACCTAACCTAACGTAACCTAACCTAACCTAACCTAACCTAACAACGTTTGCAAGTGCTTTCACATTAGATATCGCAGTTCCCAACTTGTAATGGTGAAAAACACTGCATCTCACTAAGTGACATTGTTTAATGCGGTTTTACGACGGTTCATATCTTAACCTAACCTAACATTCGCACTTGTATTAAAAAACGCTCTATTACACTGTTTCGTTCACAATTAGGATATTTGCATAACCTCACAGTTTTTCACCAACTTATTGCAGTACAGAACGCTGTATCTCGCTAAATGACATTGTTCTTTAAGGTTTCACGATGCTTGCATGCGCTTTAACGAGAATATCACAACATAGCAGTTTCGCACTTGTAACGGTACAACACGCAGTATTTGGCTTGTTCATGCCGTTTTGTGTGCTTTCACAACATTTCACCTATCGCAGTTTCGTACTCGCAATAAAACAACACTATCTCGTTAGATGACGTTGTTTTTGGTAGTTTCACGACGCTACCTAGCTTAAACTAACATAACTCAACCTAACATGACCTTCGCACTTCTGTCGTTAGAAAACGTTTTAGTCGCTACTTTACATTGCTTTCTACAACATTACGACGGTTTCAAGCACTTTCACATTAGATATCACAGTTTCCAACTTGTAAAGGTGAAAAACACTGCATCTCACTAAGTGACATTGTTTAATGCGGTTTTACGACGGTTCATACCTTAACCTAACCTAACCTAACCTTACCTTACCTAACCTAACCTAACCCAACCCAACTTAACCTAACCTAACCTAACCTAAACTAACCTAACCCAACCTAACCTAACCTAACCTAACCTAACCCAACCTAACCCAACCCAACCCAACCTAACCTAACCTAACCTAAGCTAACCTAACCTAACCTAACCAAACCTAACCGAACCTAACTTAACCTAACCTAACGTAACCTAACCTAACCTATTCTAACGTAACCTAACCTTACCTGACCTAACCTAACCTAACGTAACCTAACCTAACCTAACATAACCTAACGTAACCTAACCTAACCTAACCTAACGTAACCTAACCTAACCTAACCCAACCTAACCCAACCCAACCCAACCCAACAACACCCAACCCAACCTAACCTAACCTAACCTAACCTTACCTAACCTAACCAAATTATCCTTACCTAACCTAACCTTACCTAACGTAACCTAACCTAACCTAACCTAACGTAACGTAACCTAACCTAACCTAACCTAACCTAACCTAACCTAACCTAACCCAACCTAACCTAACCTAACCTAACCTAACCCAACTCAACCCAACCTAACCTAATCTAACCTAACCTAACCTAACCTAACCTAACCAAACCTAACCTAACGACGGTTGCAAGCGCTTTCACATTAAATATCGCAGTTCCCCACTTTTAATGGTGAAAAACACTGCATCTCAGTAATTGACATTGTTTAATGCGGTTTTACGACGGTTCATATCTTAACCTAACCTAACATTCGCACTTGTATCTAAAAACGCTCTATTACACTGTTTTGTTCACAATTACGATATTTGCATAACCTCACAGTTTTTCACCAACTTATTGCAGTACAGAACGCTGTATCTCGCTAAATGACATTGTTCTTTAAGGTTTCACGATGCTTGCATGCGATTTAACGAGAATATCACAATATAGCAGTTTCGCACTTGTAACGGTAGAACACGCAGTATTTGGCTTGTTCATGCCGTTTTGTGTGCTTTCACAACATTTCACCTATCGCAGTTTAATACTCGCTATAAAACAACACTATCTCGTTAGATGACGTCGTTTTTGGTAGTTTCACGACGCTACCTAGCTTAAACTAACCTAACCTAACCTAACCTTCGCACTTCTAACGTTAGAAAACGTTTTACTCGCCACTTTACAATGTTTTCCACAAGATTACGACGGTTTTATGCGCTTTCACATTAGATATCGTAGTTCCCGACTTGTAATGTTGAAAAACACTACATCTCACTAAGTGACATTGTTTAATGCGGTTTTACGACGGTTGATATGTCAACCTAACCTAACATTCGCACTTGTATCTAAAGACGCTCAATTACACTGTTTCGTTCACAATTACGATATTTGCTTGACCTCACAGTTTCTCACCAACTTATTACAGTACAGAACGCTGTATCTCGCTAAATGACATCGTTCTTTAAGGTTTCACGATACTTGCATGCGCTTTACCGAGAATGTCACAACATAGCACTTTCGCACTTGTAACGGTACAACACGCAGTATTTGGCTTGTTCATGCCGTTTTGTGTGCTTTCACAACATTTTACGTATCGCAGTTTCGTACTCGCAATAAAACAACACTATCTCGTTAGATGGCGTCGTTTTTGGTGGTTTCACGACGCTACCTAGCTTAAACTAACATAACTCAACCTAACATAACCTTCGCACTTCTATCGTTAGAAAACGTTTTACTCGCTACTTTACATTGCTTTCTACAACATTACGACGGTTTCAAGCGCTTTCACATTAGATATCGCAGTTCCCAACTTGTAAAGGTGAAAAACACTGCATCTCACTAAGTGACATTGTTTATTGCGGTTTTACGACGGTTCATACCTTAACCTAACGTAACCTAACCTAACCTAACCCAACCTAACCTAACATAACCTAACCTAACCTAACCAAACCTAACCTAACGTAACCTTACTTAACCTAACCTAACCTAACCTAACCTAACGACGTTTGCAAGTGCTTTCACATTAGATATCGCAGTTCCCAACTTGTAATGGTGAAAAACACTGCATCTCACTAAGTGACATTGTTTAATGCGGTTTTACGACGGTTCATATCTTAACCTAACCTAACATTCGTACTTGTATTGAAAAACGCTCTATTACACTGTTTCGTTCACAATTACGATATTTGCATAACCTCACAGTTTTTCACCAACTTATTGCAGTACAGAACGCTGCATCTCGCTAAATGACATCGTTCTTTAAGGTTTCACGATGCTTGCATGCGCTTTAACGAGAATATCACAACATAGCAGTTTCGCACTTGTAACGGTACAACACGCAGTATTTGGCTTGTTCATGCCGTTTTGTGTGCTTTCACAACATTTCACCTATCGCAGTTTCGTACTCGCAATAAAACAACACTATCTCGTTAGATGACGTTGTTTTTGGTAGTTTCACGACGCTACCTAGCTTAAACTAACATAACTCAACCTAACATGACCTTCGCACTTCTATCGTTAGAAAACGTTTTACTCGCTACTTTACATTGCTTTCTACAACATTACGACGGTTTCAAGCGCTTTCACATTAGATATCACAGTTCCCAACTTGTAAAGGTGAAAAACACTGCATCTCACTAAGTGACATTGTTTAATGCGGTTTTACGACGGTTCATACCTTAACCTAACCTAACCTAACCTAACCTAACCTTACCTAACCTAACCTGACCTAACCCAACCCAACTTAACCTAACCTAACCTAACCTAACCTAAACTAACCTAACCCAACCTAACCTAACCTAACCCAACCTAACCTAACCCAACCCAACCCAACCTAACCTAAGCTAACCTAACCTAACCTAACCAAACCTAACCTAACTTAACCTAACCTAACGTAACCTAACCTAACCTATTCTAACGTAACCTAACCTTACCTGACCTAACCTAACCTAACGTAACCTAACCTAACCTAACATAACCTAACGTAACCTAACCTAACCTAACCTAACGTAACCTAACCTAGCCTAACCCAACCTAACCCAACCCAACCCAACCCAACAACACCCAACCCAACCTAACCTAACCTAACCTAACCTTACCTAACCTAACCAAATTATCCTTACCTAACCTAACCTAACCTAACCTAACGTAACGTAACCTAACCTAACCTAACCTAACGTAACCTAACCTAACGTAACCTAACCTAACCTAACCTAACCTAACCCAACCTAACCTAACCTAACCCAACTCAAACCAACCTAACCTAATCTAACCTAACCTAACCTAACCTAACCAAACCTTACCTAACATACCCTAACCTAACCTAACCTAACCTAACCTAACGACGTTTGCAAGCGCTTTCACATTAGATATCGCAGTTCCCGACTTGTAATGGTGAAAACACTGCATCTCACTAAGTGACATTGTTTAATGCGGTTTTACGACGGTTCATACCCTAACCTAACCTAACCTAACCTAACCTAACCTTACCTAACCTAACCTAACCTAACCCAACCCAACTTAACCTAACCTAACCTAACCTAACCTAACCTAACCTAACCCAACCTAACCCAACCCATCCCAACCTAACCTAACCTAAGCTAACCTAACCTAACCTAACCAAACCTAACCTAACCTAACTTAACCTAACCTAACGTAACCTAACCTAACCTATTCTAACGTAACCTAACCTTACCTGACCTAACCTAACCTAACGTAACCTAACCTAACATAACCTAACGTAACCTAACCTAACCTAACCTAACGTAACCTAACCTAACCTAACCCAACCTAACCCAACCCAACCAAACAACACCCAACCCAACCTAACCTAACCTAACCTAACCTTACCTAACCTAACCAAATTATCCTTACCTAACCTAACCTAACCTAACGTAACCTAACCTAACCTAACCTAACCTAACCTAACGTAACCTAACCTAACCTAACCTAACCTAACCCAACCTAACCTAACCTAACCTAACCTAACCCAACTCAACCCAACCTAACCTAATCTAACCTAACCTAACCTAACCTAAGCTAACCAAACCTAACCTAACCTAACCTAACCTAACCTAACCTAACCTAACGACGGTTGCAAGCGCTTTCACATTAAATATCGCAGTTCCCCACTTTTAATGGTGAAAAACACTGCATCTCAGTAATTGACATTCTTTAATGCGGTTTTACGACGGTTCACATCTTAACCTAACCTAACATTCGCACTTGTATCTAAAAACGCTCTATTACACTGTTTTGTTCACAATTACGATATTTGCATAACCTCACAGTTTTTCACCAACTTATTGCAGTACAGAACTCTGTATCTCGCTAAATGACATTGTTCTTTAAGGTTTCACGATGCTTGCATGCGATTTAACGAGAATATCACAATATAGCAGTTTCGCACTTGTAACGGTAGAACACGCAGTATTTGGCTTGTTCATGCCGTTTTGTGGGCTTTCACAACATTTCACCTATCGCAGTTTAATACTCGCTATAAAACAACACTATCTCGTTAGATGACGTCGTTTTTGGTAGTTTCACGACGCTACCTAGCTTAAACTAACCTAACCTAACCTAACCTTCGCACTTCTATCGTTAGAAAACGTTTTACTTGCCACTTTATAATGTTTTCTACAAGATTACGACGGTTTCATGCGCTTTCACATTAGATATCGTAGTTCCCGACTTGTAATGTTGAAAAACACTACATCTCACTAAGTGACATTGTTTAATGCGGTTTTACGACGGTTGATATGTCAACCTAACCTAACATTCGCACTTGTATCTAAAGACGCTCAATTACACTGTTTCGTTCACAATTACGATATTTGCTTGACCTCACAGTTTCTCACCAACTTATTACAGTACAGAACGCTGTATCTCGCTAAATGACATCGTTCTTTAAGGTTTCACTATACTTTCATGCGCTTTACCGAGAATGTCACAACATAGCACTTTCGCACTTGTAACGGTACAACACGCAGTATTTGGCTTGTTCATGCCGTTTTGTGTGCTTTCACAACATTTTACCTATCGCAGTTTCGTACTCGCAATAAAACAACACTATCTCGTTAGACGACGTCGTTTTTGGTGGTTTCACGACGCTACCTAGCTTAAGCTAACATAACTCAACCTAACATAACCTTCGCACTTCTATCGTTAGAAAACGTTTTACTCGCTACTTTACATTGCTTTCTACAACATTACGACGGTTTCAAGCGCTTTCACATTAGATATCGCAGTTCCCAACTTGTAAAGGTGAAAAACACTGCATCTCACTAAGTGACATTGTTTATTGCGGTTTTACGACGGTTCATACCTTAACCTAACGTAACCTAACCTAACCTAACCCAACCTAACCTAACATAACCTAACCTAACCTAACCTAACCTAACCAAACCTAACCTAACGTAACCTAACCTAACCTAACCTAACGACGTTTGCAAGTGCTTTCACATTAGATATCGCAGTTCCCAACTTGTAATGGGGAAAAACACTGCATCTCACTAAGTGACATTGTTTAATGCGGTTTTACGACGGTTCATATCTTAACCTAACCTAACATTCGCACTTGTATTAAAAACGCTCTATTACACTGTTTCGTTCACAATTAGGATATTTGCATAACCTCACAGTTTTTCACCAACTTATTGCAGTACAGAACGCTGTATCTCGCTAAATGACATCGTTCTTTAAGGTTTCACGATGCTTGCATGCGCTTTAACGAGAATATCACAACATAGCAGTTTCGCACTTGTAACGGTAAAACACGCAGTATTTGGCTTGTTCATGCCGTTTTGTGTGCTTTCACAACATTTCACCTATCGCAGTTTCGTACTCGCAATAAAACAACACTATCTCGTTAGATGACGTTGTTTTTGGTAGTTTCACGACGCTACCTAGCTTAAACTAACATAACTCAACCTAACATGACCTTCGCACTTCTATCGTTAGAAAACATTTTACTCGCTACTTTACATTGCTTTCTACAACATTACGACGGTTTCAAGCACTTTCACATTAGATATCGCAGTTCCCAACTTGTAAAGGTGAAAAACACTGCATCTCACTGACATTGTTTAATGCGGTTTTACGACGGTTCATACCTTAACCTAACCTAACCTAACCTAACCTAACCTTACCTAACCTAACCTAACCCAACCCAACTTAACCTAACCTAACCTAACCTAACCTAAACTAACCTAACCCAACCTAACCTAACCTAACCTAACCTAACCCAACCTAACCCAACCCAACCCAACCTAACCTAACCTAAGCTAACCTAACCTAACCTAACCAAACCTAACCTAACCTAACTTAACCTAACCTAACGTAACCTAACCTAACCTATTCTAACGTAACCTAACCTTACCTGACCTAACCTAACCTAACGTAACTTAACCTAACCTAACATAACCTAACGTAACCTAACCTAACCTAACCTAACGTAACCTAACCTAACCTAACCCAACCTAACCCAACCCAACCCAACAACACCCAACCCAACCTAACCTAACCTAACCTTACCTAACCTAACCAAATTATCCTTACCTAACCTAACCTTACCTAACGTAACCTAACCTAACCTAACCTAACGTAACCTAACCTAACGTAACCTAACCTAACCTAACCTAACCTAACCCAACCTAACCTAACCTAACCTAACCTAACCCAACTTAACCCAACCTAACCTAATCTAACCTAACCTAACCTAACCTAACCTAACCAAACCTAACCTAACCTAACCTAACCTAACCTAACCTAACCTAACGACGGTTGCAAGCGCTTTCACATTAAATATCGCAGTTCCCCACTTTTAATGGTGAAAAACACTGCATCTCAGTAATTGACATTGTTTAATGCGGTTTTACGACGGTTCATATCTTAACCTAACCTAACATTCGCACTTGTATCTAAAAACGCTCTATTACACTGTTTTGTTCACAATTACGATATTTGCATAACCTCACAGTTTTTCACCAACTTATTGCAGTACAGAACGCTGTATCTCGCTAAATGACATTGTTCTTTAAGGTTTCACGATGCTTGCATGCGATTTAACGAGAATATCACAATATAGCAGTTTCGCACTTGTAACGGTAGAACACGCAGTATTTGGCTTGTTCATGCCGTTTTGTGTGCTTTCACAACATTTCACCTATCGCAGTTTAATACTCGCTATAAAACAACACTATCTCGTTAGATGACGTCGTTTTTGGTAGTTTCACGACGCTACCTAGCTTAAACTAACCTAACCTAACCTAACCTTCGCACTTCTAACGTTAGAAAACGTTTTACTCGCCACTTTACAATGTTTTCTACAAGATTACGACGGTTTCATGCGCTTTCACATTAGATATCGTAGTTCCCGACTTGTAATGTTGAAAAACACTACATCTCACTAAGTGACATTGTTTAATGCGGTTTTACGACGGTTGATATGTCAACCTAACCTAACATTCGCACTTGTATCTAAAGACGCTCAATTACACTGTTTCGTTCACAATTACGATATTTGCTTGACCTCACAGTTTCTCACCAACTTATTACAGTACAGAACGCTGTATCTCGCTAAATGACATCGTTCTTTAAGGTTTCACGATACTTGCATGCGCTTTACCGAGAATGTCACAACATAGCACTTTCGCACTTGTAACGGTACAACACGCAGTATTTGGCTTGTTCATGCCGTTTTGTGTGCTTTCACAACATTTTACGTATCGCAGTTTCGTACTCGCAATAAAACAACACTATCTCGTTAGATGACGTCGTTTTTGGTGGTTTCACGACGCTACCTAGCTTAAACTAACATAACTCAACCTAACATAACCTTCGCACTTCTATCGTTAGAAAACGTTTTACTCGCTACTTTACATTGCTTTCTACAACATTACGACGGTTTCAAGCGCTTTCACATTAGATATCGCAGTTCCCAACTTGTAAAGGTGAAAAACACTGCATCTCACTAAGTGACATTGTTTATTGCGGTTTTACGACGGTTCATACCTTAACCTAACGTAACCTAACCTAACCTAACCCAACCTAACCTAACATAACCTAACCTAACCTAACCTAACCAAACCTAACCTAACGTAACCTAACCTAACCTAACCTAACCTAACAACGTTTGCAAGTGCTTTCACATTAGATATCGCAGTTCCCAACTTGTAATGGTGAAAAACACTGCATCTCACTAAGTGACATTGTTTAATGCGGTTTTACGACGGTTCATATCTTAACCTAACCTAACATTCGCACTTGTATTAAAAAACGCTCTATTACACTGTTTCGTTCACAATTAGGATATTTGCATAACCTCACAGTTTTTCACCAACTTATTGCAGTACAGAACGCTGTATCTCGCTAAATGACATTGTTCTTTAAGGTTTCACGATGCTTGCATGCGCTTTAACGAGAATATCACAACATAGCAGTTTCGCACTTGTAACGGTACAACACGCAGTATTTGGCTTGTTCATGCCGTTTTGTGTGCTTTCACAACATTTCACCTATCGCAGTTTCGTACTCGCAATAAAAGAACACTATCTCGTTAGATGACGTTGTTTTTGGTAGTTTCACGACGCTACCTAGCTTAAACTAACATAACTCAACCTAACATGACCTTCGCACTTCTGTCGTTAGAAAACGTTTTAGTCGCTACTTTACATTGCTTTCTACAACATTACGACGGTTTCAAGCACTTTCACATTAGATATCACAGTTTCCAACTTGTAAAGGTGAAAAACACTGCATCTCACTAAGTGACATTGTTTAATGCGGTTTTACGACGGTTCATACCTTAACCTAACCTAACCTAACCTAACCTTACCTTACCTAACCTAACCTAACCCAACCCAACTTAACCTAACCTAACCTAACCTAAACTAACCTAACCCAACCTAACCTAACCTAACCTAACCTAACCCAACCTAACCCAACCCAACCCAACCTAACCTAACCTAACCTAAGCTAACCTAACCTAACCTAACCAAACCTAACCGAACCTAACTTAACCTAACCTAACGTAACCTAACCTAACCTATTCTAACGTAACCTAACCTTACCTGACCTAACCTAACCTAACATAACCTAACCTAACCTAACATAACCTAACGTAACCTAACCTAACCTAACCTAACGTAACCTAACCTAACCTAACCCAACCTAACCCAACCCAACCCAACCCAACAACACCCAACCCAACCTAACCTAACCTAACCTAACCTAACCTTACCTAACCTAACCAAATTATCCTTACCTAACCTAACCTTACCTAACGTAACCTAACCTAACCTAACCTAACGTAACCTAGCCTAACCTAACCTAACCTAACCTAACCTAACCTAACCCAACCTAACCTAACCTAACCTAACCCAACTCAACCCAACCTAACCTAATCTAACCTAACCTAACCTAACCTAACCTAACCAAACCTAACCTAACCTAACCTAACCTAACCTAACCATTCTAACCTAACGACGGTTGCAAGCGCTTTCACATTAAATATCGCAGTTCCCCACTTTTAATGGTGAAAAACACTGCATCTCAGTAATTGACATTGTTTAATGCGGTTTTACGACGGTTCATATCTTAACCTAACCTAACATTCGCACTTGTATCTAAAAACGCTCTATTACACTGTTTTGTTCACAATTACGATATTTGCATAACCTCACAGTTTTTCACCAACTTATTGCAGTACAGAACGCTGTATCTCGCTAAATGACATTGTTCTTTAAGGTTTCACGATGCTTGCATGCGATTTAACGAGAATATCACAATATAGCAGTTTCGCACTTGTAACGGTAGAACACGCAGTATTTGGCTTGTTCATGCCGTTTTGTGTGCTTTCACAACATTTCACCTATCGCAGTTTAATACTCGCTATAAAACAACACTATCTCGTTAGATGACGTCGTTTTTGGTAGTTTCACGACGCTACCTAGCTTAAACTAACCTAACCTAACCTAACCTTCGCACTTCTAACGTTAGAAAACGTTTTACTCGCCACTTTACAATGTTTTCCACAAGATTACGACGGTTTCATGCGCTTTCACATTAGATATCGTAGTTCCCGACTTGTAATGTTGAAAAACACTACATCTCACTAAGTGACATTGTTTAATGCGGTTTTACGACGGTTGATATGTCAACCTAACCTAACATTCGCACTTGTATCTAAAGACGCTCAATTACACTGTTTCGTTCACAATTACGATATTTGCTTGACCTCACAGTTTCTCACCAACTTATTACAGTACAGAACGCTGTATCTCGCTAAATGACATCGTTCTTTAAGGTTTCACGATACTTGCATGCGCTTTACCGAGAATGTCACAACATAGCACTTTCGCACTTGTAACGGTACAACACGCAGTATTTGGCTTGTTCATGCCGTTTTGTGTGCTTTCACAACATTTTACGTATCGCAGTTTCGTACTCGCAATAAAACAACACTATCTCGTTAGATGGCGTCGTTTTTGGTGGTTTCACGACGCTACCTAGCTTAAACTAACATAACTCAACCTAACATAACCTTCGCACTTCTATCGTTAGAAAACGTTTTACTCGCTACTTTACATTGCTTTCTACAACATTACGACGGTTTCAAGCGTTTTCACATTAGATATCGCAGTTCCCAACTTGTAAAGGTGAAAAACACTGCATCTCACTGAGTGACATTGTTTATTGCGGTTTTACGACGGTTCATACCTTAACCTAACGTAACCTAACCTAACCTAACCCAACCTAACCTAACATAACCTAACCTAACCTAACCAAACCTAACCTAACGTAACCTTACTTAACCTAACCTAACCTAACCTAACCTAACGACGTTTGCAAGTGCTTTCACATTAGATATCGCAGTTCCCAACTTGTAATGGTGAAAAACACTGCATCTCACTAAGTGACATTGTTTAATGCGGTTTTACGACGGTTCATATCTTAACCTAACCTAACATTCGTACTTGTATTGAAAAACGCTCTATTACACTGTTTCGTTCACAATTACGATATTTGCATAACCTCACAGTTTTTCACCAACTTATTGCAGTACAGAACGCTGCATCTCGCTAAATGACATCGTTCTTTAAGGTTTCACGATGCTTGCATGCGCTTTAACGAGAATATCACAACATAGCAGTTTCGCACTTGTAACGGTACAACACGCAGTATTTGGCTTGTTCATGCCGTTTTGTGTGCTTTCACAACATTTCACCTATCGCAGTTTCGTACTCGCAATAAAACAACACTATCTCGTTAGATGACGTTGTTTTTGGTAGTTTCACGACGCTACCTAGCTTAAACTAACATAACTCAACCTAACATGACTTGGGTTTTAGCAGCGCGAAAAATGCACAAAAGACAAGAAAGGGACGAGACAAGCACTGACTTCCAACTAAAATTTTATTGACGGGAAGACCGTTAATATGCAATGGAGCACAAAGAGTGAAAAAAATGACGTATTTTAAGATACGAATTATCAACTAACGCCATGCCTGCTGCGCCTACCCTCGCATCTCAAGAAACATATCTCTTTATCTGAAAGGGCAACTGAAGGCTTGCTTACACATGCGCTGCTTTCAAGCTCCATTTGAGCAGCCTCATAAATTATACGCACGTTTTCCTCTTTAATCTTGCATAGAACTGTTGTTTTTTCAAACAGCGGAGTGCACCCACACGTGCTCACGTGTTGCGCTAAGAAGCCATCTTTTCCGCCACGAACATTATTGGCATGTTCCCGTAAGCGATCGTTAAGGCATCTGCCCGTCTGGCCCACATAACATGCACCGCAAGAAAAAGGGGTCCTGTAAACGACGCCTACCTCGCAGTCCACAAACTGCGTTCTGTGCCTCACCATACACCGTTTTCTCATACTCTTTACGGGGCAGGTCCTGTTTGTCAACTGGGACAACTTATCAGGGGCACTGAAGACCACTTTCACATTGAGGCGCTGTCCTATTTTCTTTAGGCGGTGTGACACAGAATGCATGTACGGAATAACCGCTACCTTTTCCCTCTTCTCCGCTGTGGTGCCATCACTGTTGCAAACAGTGCCCAATCGTTTCCTTTTTCTGTGTATTGCCTCCGCCACGGAAATGAGCAAAGTGCGAGGGTACCCTTCTCTTTCTAGGCGCTCCGACTGTGCCAAGAGACTAGCTTCTAAGACGTGGTGACACGACCTCTCTAAAGCATTGTGAAAACATGATTGAACAATGCCTCTCTTTACTAATTTGCTATGCGCAGACGAGAACGGAAGAACAGGCTTCTGCGAGCGAGGCTCGTAACACCAGCACGTGTGGTTCTCCGAAAAAGAAATCTTTAGGTCAAGAAAGCGGATGCTATCCCTTTCCGGCATCTCGTGCGTCACCACGAGTGGATAGAGGCATTCGCGAAAGATTTGCAACACCTGCATGACCTTGGAATGAAAGGTCTCTAAATCACACCTCAAAATTAACAGATAATCATCCACATACCGAAAGGTCTTTACTACAGATAGTTCACCAAGCTTCACATTCAATGCCCTATCAAATTTGGCTAATAGCAAGTCACTTAGAAAAGGAGCTATGGACGATCCTATTGAGACACCTTCTTTCTGTATATATGTTTTTCCGTTCCATTCTACAAACGTTGATGTGATGTACAAAGATAAAAGTTCTAAGAAACCTTTGGACGAAATACCCGTGGTGTTCTGAAATGGCACCGCGCCGAAACTGTCAATGCATTCATCAATGCATGCTAACAAACCTTCGTGCGGAAGGGAATAATAAAGGTCTTTTATGTCAATCGAAAAAGCTCTAAACCTCGCGCCTGGATGCTGCTTCAGAAAGTTGACGACTTCTCCAGAGTTGAATATTCTGAAGGGGTCTTCTACAGGGAACAATTTCAACTTATCTTGCAAAAACCGCCCTAGTTCATACTGCCAAGAATTCCTTTCCGAAACGATTGTGCGGAAAGGTGCTCCTTCTTTGTGAGTCTTGGTTGTGAAAAACATATTTAAGGACAGCTTGTCACTTTTGCCGATTTCTCGCGCCAGAACCGGCAAATCTAACTCGGAGCACAGATTCTTCGCCCTCGATCTGATTTTAGCCTAACCTAACCCAACCCAACTTAACCTAACCTAACCTAACCTAACCTAACCTAACCCAACCTAACCCAACCCATCCCAACCTAACCTAACCTAAGCTAACCTAACCTAACCTAACCAAACCTAACCTAACCTAACTTAACCTAACCTAACGTAACCTAACCTAACCTATTCTAACGTAACCTAACCTTACCTGACCTAACCTAACCTAACGTAACCTAACCTAACATAACCTAACGTAACCTAACCTAACCTAACCTAACCTAACCTAACCTAACCTAACCCAACCTAACCCAACCCAACCCAACAACACCCAACCCAACCTAACCTAACCTAACCTAACCTTACCTAACCTAACCAAATTATCCTTACCTAACCTAACCTAACCTAACGTAACCTAACCTAACCTAACCTAACCTAACCTAACGTAACCTAACCTAACCTAACCTAACCTAACCTAACCTAACCCAACCTAACCTAACCTAACCTAACCTAACCCAACTCAACCCAACCTAACCTAATCTAACCTAACCTAACCTAACCTAACCTAACCTAACCAAACCTAACCTAACCTAACCTAACCTAACCTAACCTAACGACGGTTGCAAGCGCTTTCACATTAAATATCGCAGTTCCCCACTTTTAATGGTGAAAAACACTGCATCTCAGTAATTGACATTGTTTAATGCGGTTTTACGACGGTTCACATCTTAACCTAACCTAACATTCGCACTTGTATCTAAAAACGCTCTATTACACTGTTTTGTTCACAATTACGATATTTGCATAACCTCACAGTTTTTCACCAACTTATTGCAGTACAGAACTCTGTATCTCGCTAAATGACATTGTTCTTTAAGGTTTCACGATGCTTGCATGCGAGTTAACGAGAATATCACAATATAGCAGTTTCGCACTTGTAACGGTAGAACACGCAGTATTTGGCTTGTTCATGCCGTTTTGTGTGCTTTCACAACATTTCACCTATCGCAGTTTAATACTCGCTATAAAACAACACTATCTCGTTAGATGACGTCGTTTTTGGTAGTTTCACGACGCTACCTAGCTTAAACTAACCTAACCTAACCTAACCTTCGCACTTCTATCGTTAGAAAACGTTTTACTTGCCACTTTATAATGTTTTCTACAAGATTACGACGGTTTCATGCGCTTTCACATTAGATATCGTAGTTCCCGACTTGTAATGTTGAAAAACACTACATCTCACTAAGTGACATTGTTTAATGCGGTTTTACGACGGTTGATATGTCAACCTAACCTAACATTCGCACTTGTATCTAAAGACGCTCAATTACACTGTTTCGTTCACAATTACGATATTTGCTTGACCTCACAGTTTCTCACCAACTTATTACAGTACAGAACGCTGTATCTCGCTAAATGACATCGTTCTTTAAGGTTTCACTATACTTTCATGCGCTTTACCGAGAATGTCACAACATAGCACTTTCGCACTTGTAACGGTACAACACGCAGTATTTGGCTTGTTCATGCCGTTTTGTGTGCTTTCACAACATTTTACCTATCGCAGTTTCGTACTCGCAATAAAACAACACTATCTCGTTAGACGACGTCGTTTTTGGTGGTTTCACGACGCTACCTAGCTTAAGCTAACATAACTCAACCTAACATAACCTTCGCACTTCTATCGTTAGAAAACGTTTTACTCGCTACTTTACATTGCTTTCTACAACATTACGACGGTTTCAAGCGCTTTCACATTAGATATCGCAGTTCCCAACTTGTAAAGGTGAAAAACACTGCATCTCACTAAGTGACATTGTTTATTGCGGTTTTACGACGGTTCATACCTTAACCTAACGTAACCTAACCTAACCTAACCCAACCTAACCTAACATAACCTAACCTAACCTAACCTAACCTAACCAAACCTAACCTAACGTAACCTAACCTAACCTAACCTAACGACGTTTGCAAGTGCTTTCACATTAGATATCGCAGTTCCCAACTTGTAATGGGGAAAAACACTGCATCTCACTAAGTGACATTGTTTAATGCGGTTTTACGACGGTTCATATCTTAACCTAACCTAACATTCGCACTTGTATTAAAAAACGCTCTATTACACTGTTTCATTCACAATTAGGATATTTGCATAACCTCACAGTTTTTCACCAACTTATTGCAGTACAGAACGCTGTATCTCGCTAAATGACATCGTTCTTTAAGGTTTCACGATGCTTGCATGCGCTTTAACGAGAATATCACAACATAGCAGTTTCGCACTTGTAACGGTAAAACACGCAGTATTTGGCTTGTTCATGCCGTTTTGTGTGCTTTCACAACATTTCACCTATCGCAGTTTCGTACTCGCAATAAAACAACACTATCTCGTTAGATGACGTTGTTTTTGGTAGTTTCACGACGCTACCTAGCTTAAACTAACATAACTCAACCTAACATGACCTTCGCACTTCTATCGTTAGAAAACATTTTACTCGCTACTTTACATTGCTTTCTACAACATTACGACGGTTTCAAGCACTTTCACATTAGATATCGCAGTTCCCAACTTGTAAAGGTGAAAAACACTGCATCTCACTGACATTGTTTAATGCGGTTTTACGACGGTTCATACCTTAACCTAACCTAACCTAACCTAACCTAACCTTACCTAACCTAACCTAACCCAACCCAACTTAACCTAACCTAACCTAACCTAACCTAAACTAACCTAACCCAACCTAACCTAACCTAACCTAACCTAACCCAACCTAACCCAACCCAACCCAACCTAACCTAACCTAAGCTAACCTAACCTAACCTAACCAAACCTAACCTAACCTAACTTAACCTAACCTAACGTAACCTAACCTAACCTATTCTAACGTAACCTAACCTTACCTGACCTAACCTAACCTAACGTAACTTAACCTAACCTAACATAACCTAACGTAACCTAACCTAACCTAACCTAACGTAACCTAACCTAACCTAACCCAACCTAACCCAACCCAACCCAACAACACCCAACCCAACCTAACCTAACCTAACCTAACCTTACCTAACCTAACCAAATTATCCTTACCTAACCTAACCTTACCTAACGTAACCTAACCTAACCTAACCTAACGTAACCTAACCTAACGTAACCTAACCTAACCTAACCTAACCTAACCCAACCTAACCTAACCTAACCTAACCTAACCCAACTTAACCCAACCTAACCTAATCTAACCTAACCTAACCTAACCTAACCTAACCAAACCTAACCTAACCTAACCTAACCTAACCTAACCTAACGACGGTTGCAAGCGCTTTCACATTAAATATCGCAGTTCCCCACTTTTAATGGTGAAAAACACTGCATCTCAGTAATTGACATTGTTTAATGCGGTTTTACGACGGTTCATATCTTAACCTAACCTAACATTCGCACTTGTATCTAAAAACGCTCTATTACACTGTTTTGTTCACAATTACGATATTTGCATAACCTCACAGTTTTTCACCAACTTATTGCAGTACAGAACGCTGTATCTCGCTAAATGACATTGTTCTTTAAGGTTTCACGATGCTTGCATGCGATTTAACGAGAATATCACAATATAGCAGTTTCGCACTTGTAACGGTAGAACACGCAGTATTTGGCTTGTTCATGCCGTTTTGTGTGCTTTCACAACATTTCACCTATCGCAGTTTAATACTCGCTATAAAACAACACTATCTCGTTAGATGACGTCGTTTTTGGTAGTTTCACGACGCTACCTAGCTTAAACTAACCTAACCTAACCTAACCTTCGCACTTCTAACGTTAGAAAACGTTTTACTCGCCACTTTACAATGTTTTCTACAAGATTACGACGGTTTCATGCGCTTTCACATTAGATATCGTAGTTCCCGACTTGTAATGTTGAAAAACACTACATCTCACTAAGTGACATTGTTTAATGCGGTTTTACGACGGTTGATATGTCAACCTAACCTAACATTCGCACTTGTATCTAAAGACGCTCAATTACACTGTTTCGTTCACAATTACGATATTTGCTTGACCTCACAGTTTCTCACCAACTTATTACAGTACAGAACGCTGTATCTCGCTAAATGACATCGTTCTTTAAGGTTTCACGATACTTGCATGCGCTTTACCGAGAATGTCACAACATAGCACTTTCGCACTTGTAACGGTACAACACGCAGTATTTGGCTTGTTCATGCCGTTTTGTGTGCTTTCACAACATTTTACGTATCGCAGTTTCGTACTCGCAATAAAACAACACTATCTCGTTAGATGACGTCGTTTTTGGTGGTTTCACGACGCTACCTAGCTTAAACTAACATAACTCAACCTAACATAACCTTCGCACTTCTATCGTTAGAAAACGTTTTACTCGCTACTTTACATTGCTTTCTACAACATTACGACGGTTTCAAGCGCTTTCACATTAGATATCGCAGTTCCCAACTTGTAAAGGTGAAAAACACTGCATCTCACTAAGTGACATTGTTTATTGCGGTTTTACGACGGTTCATACCTTAACCTAACGTAACCTAACCTAACCTAACCCAACCTAACCTAACATAACCTAACCTAACCTAACCTAACCTAACCAAACCTAACCTAACGTAACCTAACCTAACCTAACCTAACCTAACAACGTTTGCAAGTGCTTTCACATTAGATATCGCAGTTCCCAACTTGTAATGGTGAAAAACACTGCATCTCACTAAGTGACATTGTTTAATGCGGTTTTACGACGGTTCATATCTTAACCTAACCTAACATTCGCACTTGTATTAAAAAACGCTCTATTACACTGTTTCGTTCACAATTAGGATATTTGCATAACCTCACAGTTTTTCACCAACTTATTGCAGTACAGAACGCTGTATCTCGCTAAATGACATTGTTCTTTAAGGTTTCACGATGCTTGCATGCGCTTTAACGAGAATATCACAACATAGCAGTTTCGCACTTGTAACGGTACAACACGCAGTATTTGGCTTGTTCATGCCGTTTTGTGTGCTTTCACAACATTTCACCTATCGCAGTTTCGTACTCGCAATAAAACAACACTATCTCGTTAGATGACGTTGTTTTTGGTAGTTTCACGACGCTACCTAGCTTAAACTAACATAACTCAACCTAACATGACCTTCGCACTTCTGTCGTTAGAAAACGTTTTAGTCGCTACTTTACATTGCTTTCTACAACATTACGACGGTTTCAAGCACTTTCACATTAGATATCACAGTTTCCAACTTGTAAAGGTGAAAAACACTGCATCTCACTAAGTGACATTGTTTAATGCGGTTTTACGACGGTTCATACCTTAACCTAACCTAACCTAACCTTACCTTACCTAACCTAACCTAACCCAACCCAACTTAACCTAACCTAACCTAACCTAAACTAACCTAACCCAACCTAACCTAACCTAACCTAACCTAACCCAACCTAACCCAACCCAACCCAACCTAACCTAACCTAACCTAAGCTAACCTAACCTAACCTAACCAAACCTAACCGAACCTAACTTAACCTAACCTAACGTAACCTAACCTAACCTATTCTAACGTAACCTAACCTTACCTGACCTAACCTAACCTAACGTAACCTAACCTAACCTAACATAACCTAACGTAACCTAACCTAACCTAACCTAACGTAACCTAACCTAACCTAACCCAACCTAACCCAACCCAACCCAACCCAACAACACCCAACCCAACCTAACCTAACCTAACCTAACCTTACCTAACCTAACCAAATTATCCTTACCTAACCTAACCTTACCTAACGTAACCTAACCTAACCTAACCTAACGTAACGTAACCTAACCTAACCTAACCTAACCTAACCTAACCTAACCCAACCTAACCTAACCTAACCTAACCTAACCCAACTCAACCCAACCTAACCTAATCTAACCTAACCTAACCTAACCTAACCTAACCAAACCTAACCTAACGACGGTTGCAAGCGCTTTCACATTAAATATCGCAGTTCCCCACTTTTAATGGTGAAAAACACTGCATCTCAGTAATTGACATTGTTTAATGCGGTTTTACGACGGTTCATATCTTAACCTAACCTAACATTCGCACTTGTATCTAAAAACGCTCTATTACACTGTTTTGTTCACAATTACGATATTTGCATAACCTCACAGTTTTTCACCAACTTATTGCAGTACAGAACGCTGTATCTCGCTAAATGACATTGTTCTTTAAGGTTTCACGATGCTTGCATGCGATTTAACGAGAATATCACAATATAGCAGTTTCGCACTTGTAACGGTAGAACACGCAGTATTTGGCTTGTTCATGCCGTTTTGTGTGCTTTCACAACATTTCACCTATCGCAGTTTAATACTCGCTATAAAACAACACTATCTCGTTAGATGACGTCGTTTTTGGTAGTTTCACGACGCTACCTAGCTTAAACTAACCTAACCTAACCTAACCTTCGCACTTCTAACGTTAGAAAACGTTTTACTCGCCACTTTACAATGTTTTCCACAAGATTACGACGGTTTTATGCGCTTTCACATTAGATATCGTAGTTCCCGACTTGTAATGTTGAAAAACACTACATCTCACTAAGTGACATTGTTTAATGCGGTTTTACGACGGTTGATATGTCAACCTAACCTAACATTCGCACTTGTATCTAAAGACGCTCAATTACACTGTTTCGTTCACAATTACGATATTTGCTTGACCTCACAGTTTCTCACCAACTTATTACAGTACAGAACGCTGTATCTCGCTAAATGACATCGTTCTTTAAGGTTTCACGATACTTGCATGCGCTTTACCGAGAATGTCACAACATAGCACTTTCGCACTTGTAACGGTACAACACGCAGTATTTGGCTTGTTCATGCCGTTTTGTGTGCTTTCACAACATTTTACGTATCGCAGTTTCGTACTCGCAATAAAACAACACTATCTCGTTAGATGGCGTCGTTTTTGGTGGTTTCACGACGCTACCTAGCTTAAACTAACATAACTCAACCTAACATAACCTTCGCACTTCTATCGTTAGAAAACGTTTTACTCGCTACTTTACATTGCTTTCTACAACATTACGACGGTTTCAAGCGCTTTCACATTAGATATCGCAGTTCCCAACTTGTAAAGGTGAAAAACACTGCATCTCACTAAGTGACATTGTTTATTGCGGTTTTACGACGGTTCATACCTTAACCTAACGTAACCTAACCTAACCTAACCCAACCTAACCTAACATAACCTAACCTAACCTAACCAAACCTAACCTAACGTAACCTTACTTAACCTAACCTAACCTAACCTAACCTAACGACGTTTGCAAGTGCTTTCACATTAGATATCGCAGTTCCCAACTTGTAATGGTGAAAAACACTGCATCTCACTAAGTGACATTGTTTAATGCGGTTTTACGACGGTTCATATCTTAACCTAACCTAACATTCGTACTTGTATTGAAAAACGCTCTATTACACTGTTTCGTTCACAATTACGATATTTGCATAACCTCACAGTTTTTCACCAACTTATTGCAGTACAGAACGCTGCATCTCGCTAAATGACATCGTTCTTTAAGGTTTCACGATGCTTGCATGCGCTTTAACGAGAATATCACAACATAGCAGTTTCGCACTTGTAACGGTACAACACGCAGTATTTGGCTTGTTCATGCCGTTTTGTGTGCTTTCACAACATTTCACCTATCGCAGTTTCGTACTCGCAATAAAACAACACTATCTCGTTAGATGACGTTGTTTTTGGTAGTTTCACGACGCTACCTAGCTTAAACTAACATAACTCAACCTAACATGACCTTCGCACTTCTATCGTTAGAAAACGTTTTACTCGCTACTTTACATTGCTTTCTACAACATTACGACGGTTTCAAGCGCTTTCACATTAGATATCACAGTTCCCAACTTGTAAAGGTGAAAAACACTGCATCTCACTAAGTGACATTGTTTAATGCGGTTTTACGACGGTTCATACCTTAACCTAACCTAACCTAACCTAACCTAACCTTACCTAACCTAACCTGACCTAACCCAACCCAACTTAACCTAACCTAACCTAACCTAACCTAAACTAACCTAACCCAACCTAACCTAACCTAACCCAACCTAACCTAACCCAACCCAACCCAACCTAACCTAAGCTAACCTAACCTAACCTAACCAAACCTAACCTAACTTAACCTAACCTAACGTAACCTAACCTAACCTATTCTAACGTAACCTAACCTTACCTGACCTAACCTAACCTAACGTAACCTAACCTAACCTAACATAACCTAACGTAACCTAACCTAACCTAACCTAACGTAACCTAACCTAGCCTAACCCAACCTAACCCAACCCAACCCAACCCAACAACACCCAACCCAACCTAACCTAACCTAACCTAACCTTACCTAACCTAACCAAATTATCCTTACCTAACCTAACCTAACCTAACCTAACGTAACGTAACCTAACCTAACCTAACCTAACGTAACCTAACCTAACGTAACCTAACCTAACCTAACCTAACCTAACCCAACCTAACCTAACCTAACCCAACTCAAACCAACCTAACCTAATCTAACCTAACCTAACCTAACCTAACCAAACCTAACCTAACCTAACCTAACCTAACCTAACCTAACCTAACCTAACGACGGTTGCAAGCGCTTTCACACTAAATATCGCAGTTCCCCACTTTTAATGGTGAAAAACACTGCATCTCAGTAATTGACATTGTTTAATGTGGTTTTACGACGGTTCATATCTTAACCTAAGCTAACATTCGCACTTGTATCTAAAAACGCTCTATTACACTGTTTTGTTCACAATTACAATATTTGCATAACCTCACAGTTTTTCACCAACTTATTGCAGTACAGAACGCTGTATCTCGCTAAATGACATTGTTCTTTAAGGTTTCACGATGCTTGCATGCGATTTAACGAGAATATCACAATATAGCAGTTTCGCACTTGTAACGGTAGAACACGCAGTATTTGGGTTGTTCATGCCGTTTTGTGTGCTTTCACAACATTTCACCTATCGCAGTTTAATACTCGCAATAAAACAACACTATCTCGTTAGATGACGTCGTTTTTGGTAGTTTCACGACGCTACCTAGCTTAAACTAACCTAACCTAACCTAACCTAACCTTCGCACTTCTATCGTTAGAAAACGTTTTACTCGCCACTTTACAATATTTTCTACAAGATTACGACGGTTTCATGCGCTTTCACATTAGATATCGTAGTTCCCGACTTGTAATGTTGAAAACACTACATCTCACTAAGTGACATTGTTTAATGCGGTTTTACGACGGTTGATATGTCAACCTAACCTAACATTCGCACTTGTATCTAAAGACGCTCAATTACACTGTTTCGTTCACAATTACGATATTTGCTTGACCTCACAGTTTCTCACCAACTTATTACAGTACAGAACGCTGTATCTCGCTAAATGACATCGTTCTTTAAGGTTTCACGATACTTGCATGCGCTTTACCGAGAATGTCACAACATAGCACTTTCGCACTTGTAACGGTACAACACGCAGTATTTGGCTTGTTCATGCCGTTTTGTGTGCTTTCACAACATTTTACCTAGCGCAGTTTTGTACTCGCAATAAAACAACACTATCTCGTTAGATGACGTCGTTTTTGGTGGTTTCACGACGCTACCTAGCTTAAACTAACATAACTCAACCTAACATAACCTTCGCACTTCTATCGTTAGAAAACGTTTTACCCGCTACTTTACATTGCTTTCTACAACATTACGACGGTTTCAAGCGTTTTCACATTAGATATCGCAGTTCCCAAATTGTAAAGGTGAAAAACACTGCATCTCACTAAGTGACATTGTTTATTGCGGTTTTACGACGGTTCATACCTTAACCTAACGTAACCTAACCTAACCTAACCCAACCTAACCTAACATAACCTAACCTAACCTAACCTAACCAAACCTAACCTAACGTAACCTAACCTAACCTAACCTAACCTAACGACGTTTGCAAGTGCTTTCACATTAGATATCACAGTTCCCAACTTGTAATGGTGAAAAACACTGCATCTCACTAAGTGACATTGTTTAACGCGGTTTTACGACGGTTCATATCTTAACCTAACCTAACATTCGCACTTGTATTAAAAAACGCTCAATTACACTGTTTCGTTCACAATTACGATATTTGCTTGACCTCACAGTTTCTCACCAACTTATTACAGTACAGAACGCTGTATCTCGCTAAATGACATCGTTCTTTAAGGTTTCACGATACTTGCATGCGCTTTACCGAGAATGTCACAACATAGCACTTTCGCACTTGTAACGGTACAACACGCAGTATTTGGCTTGTTCATGCCGTTTTGTGTGCTTTCACAACATTTTACGTATCGCAGTTTCGTACTCGCAATAAAACAACACTATCTCGTTAGATGACGTCGTTTTTGGTGGTTTCACGACGCTACCTAGCTTAAACTAACATAACTCAACCTAACATAACCTTCGCACTTCTATCGTTAGAAAACGTTTTACTCGCTACTTTACATTGCTTTCTACAACATTACGACGGTTTCAAGCGCTTTCACATTAGATATCGCAGTTCCCAACTTGTAAAGGTGAAAAACACTGCATCTCACTAAGTGACATTGTTTATTGCGGTTTTACGACGGTTCATACCTTAACCTAACGTAACCTAACCTAACCTAACCCAACCTAACCTAACATAACCTAACCTAACCTAACCAAACCTAACCTAACGTAACCTTACTTAACCTAACCTAACCTAACCTAACCTAACGACGTTTGCAAGTGCTTTCACATTAGATATCGCAGTTCCCAACTTGTAATGGTGAAAAACACTGCATCTCACTAAGTGACATTGTTTAATGCGGTTTTACGACGGTTCATATCTTAACCTAACCTAACATTCGTACTTGTATTGAAAAACGCTCTATTACACTGTTTCGTTCACAATTACGATATTTGCATAACCTCACAGTTTTTCACCAACTTATTGCAGTACAGAACGCTGCATCTCGCTAAATGACATCGTTCTTTAAGGTTTCACGATGCTTGCATGCGCTTTAACGAGAATATCACAACATAGCAGTTTCGCACTTGTAACGGTACAACACGCAGTATTTGGCTTGTTCATGCCGTTTTGTGTGCTTTCACAACATTTCACCTATCGCAGTTTCGTACTCGCAATAAAACAACACTATCTCGTTAGATGACGTTGTTTTTGGTAGTTTCACGACGCTACCTAGCTTAAACTAACATAACTCAACCTAACATGACCTTCGCACTTCTATCGTTAGAAAACGTTTTACTCGCTACTTTACATTGCTTTCTACAACATTACGACGGTTTCAAGCGCTTTCACATTAGATATCACAGTTCCCAACTTGTAAAGGTGAAAAACACTGCATCTCACTAAGTGACATTGTTTAATGCGGTTTTACGACGGTTCATACCTTAACCTAACCTAACCTAACCTAACCTAACCTTACCTAACCTAACCTGACCTAACCCAACCCAACTTAACCTAACCTAACCTAACCTAACCTAAACTAACCTAACCCAACCTAACCTAACCTAACCCAACCTAACCTAACCCAACCCAACCCAACCTAACCTAAGCTAACCTAACCTAACCTAACCAAACCTAACCTAACTTAACCTAACCTAACGTAACCTAACCTAACCTATTCTAACGTAACCTAACCTTACCTGACCTAACCTAACCTAACGTAACCTAACCTAACCTAACATAACCTAACGTAACCTAACCTAACCTAACCTAACGTAACCTAACCTAGCCTAACCCAACCTAACCCAACCCAACCCAACCCAACAACACCCAACCCAACCTAACCTAACCTAACCTAACCTTACCTAACCTAACCAAATTATCCTTACCTAACCTAACCTAACCTAACCTAACGTAACGTAACCTAACCTAACCTAACCTAACGTAACCTAACCTAACGTAACCTAACCTAACCTAACCTAACCTAACCCAACCTAACCTAACCTAACCCAACTCAAACCAACCTAACCTAATCTAACCTAACCTAACCTAACCTAACCAAACCTAACCTAACCTAACCTAACCTAACCTAACCTAACCTAACCTAACGACGGTTGCAAGCGCTTTCACACTAAATATCGCAGTTCCCCACTTTTAATGGTGAAAAACACTGCATCTCAGTAATTGACATTGTTTAATGTGGTTTTACGACGGTTCATATCTTAACCTAAGCTAACATTCGCACTTGTATCTAAAAACGCTCTATTACACTGTTTTGTTCACAATTACAATATTTGCATAACCTCACAGTTTTTCACCAACTTATTGCAGTACAGAACGCTGTATCTCGCTAAATGACATTGTTCTTTAAGGTTTCACGATGCTTGCATGCGATTTAACGAGAATATCACAATATAGCAGTTTCGCACTTGTAACGGTAGAACACGCAGTATTTGGGTTGTTCATGCCGTTTTGTGTGCTTTCACAACATTTCACCTATCGCAGTTTAATACTCGCAATAAAACAACACTATCTCGTTAGATGACGTCGTTTTTGGTAGTTTCACGACGCTACCTAGCTTAAACTAACCTAACCTAACCTAACCTAACCTTCGCACTTCTATCGTTAGAAAACGTTTTACTCGCCACTTTACAATATTTTCTACAAGATTACGACGGTTTCATGCGCTTTCACATTAGATATCGTAGTTCCCGACTTGTAATGTTGAAAACACTACATCTCACTAAGTGACATTGTTTAATGCGGTTTTACGACGGTTGATATGTCAACCTAACCTAACATTCGCACTTGTATCTAAAGACGCTCAATTACACTGTTTCGTTCACAATTACGATATTTGCTTGACCTCACAGTTTCTCACCAACTTATTACAGTACAGAACGCTGTATCTCGCTAAATGACATCGTTCTTTAAGGTTTCACGATACTTGCATGCGCTTTACCGAGAATGTCACAACATAGCACTTTCGCACTTGTAACGGTACAACACGCAGTATTTGGCTTGTTCATGCCGTTTTGTGTGCTTTCACAACATTTTACCTAGCGCAGTTTTGTACTCGCAATAAAACAACACTATCTCGTTAGATGACGTCGTTTTTGGTGGTTTCACGACGCTACCTAGCTTAAACTAACATAACTCAACCTAACATAACCTTCGCACTTCTATCGTTAGAAAACGTTTTACCCGCTACTTTACATTGCTTTCTACAACATTACGACGGTTTCAAGCGTTTTCACATTAGATATCGCAGTTCCCAAATTGTAAAGGTGAAAAACACTGCATCTCACTAAGTGACATTGTTTATTGCGGTTTTACGACGGTTCATACCTTAACCTAACGTAACCTAACCTAACCTAACCCAACCTAACCTAACATAACCTAACCTAACCTAACCTAACCAAACCTAACCTAACGTAACCTAACCTAACCTAACCTAACCTAACGACGTTTGCAAGTGCTTTCACATTAGATATCACAGTTCCCAACTTGTAATGGTGAAAAACACTGCATCTCACTAAGTGACATTGTTTAACGCGGTTTTACGACGGTTCATATCTTAACCTAACCTAACATTCGCACTTGTATTAAAAAACGCTCAATTACACTGTTTCGTTCACAATTACGATATTTGCTTGACCTCACAGTTTCTCACCAACTTATTACAGTACAGAACGCTGTATCTCGCTAAATGACATCGTTCTTTAAGGTTTCACGATACTTGCATGCGCTTTACCGAGAATGTCACAACATAGCACTTTCGCACTTGTAACGGTACAACACGCAGTATTTGGCTTGTTCATGCCGTTTTGTGTGCTTTCACAACATTTTACGTATCGCAGTTTCGTACTCGCAATAAAACAACACTATCTCGTTAGATGACGTCGTTTTTGGTGGTTTCACGACGCTACCTAGCTTAAACTAACATAACTCAACCTAACATAACCTTCGCACTTCTATCGTTAGAAAACGTTTTACTCGCTACTTTACATTGCTTTCTACAACATTACGACGGTTTCAAGCGCTTTCACATTAGATATCGCAGTTCCCAACTTGTAAAGGTGAAAAACACTGCATCTCACTAAGTGACATTGTTTATTGCGGTTTTACGACGGTTCATACCTTAACCTAACGTAACCTAACCTAACCTAACCCAACCTAACCTAACATAACCTAACCTAACCTAACCTAACCTAACCAAACCTAACCTAACGTAACCTAACCTAACCTAACCTAACCTAACAACGTTTGCAAGTGCTTTCACATTAGATATCGCAGTTCCCAACTTGTAATGGTGAAAAACACTGCATCTCACTAAGTGACATTGTTTAATGCGGTTTTACGACGGTTCATATCTTAACCTAACCTAACATTCGCACTTGTATTAAAAAACGCTCTATTACACTGTTTCGTTCACAATTAGGATATTTGCATAACCTCACAGTTTTTCACCAACTTATTGCAGTACAGAACGCTGTATCTCGCTAAATGACATTGTTCTTTAAGGTTTCACGATGCTTGCATGCGCTTTAACGAGAATATCACAACATAGCAGTTTCGCACTTGTAACGGTACAACACGCAGTATTTGGCTTGTTCATGCCGTTTTGTGTGCTTTCACAACATTTCACCTATCGCAGTTTCGTACTCGCAATAAAACAACACTATCTCGTTAGATGACGTTGTTTTTGGTAGTTTCACGACGCTACCTAGCTTAAACTAACATAACTCAACCTAACATGACCTTCGCACTTCTGTCGTTAGAAAACGTTTTAGTCGCTACTTTACATTGCTTTCTACAACATTACGACGGTTTCAAGCACTTTCACATTAGATATCACAGTTTCCAACTTGTAAAGGTGAAAAACACTGCATCTCACTAAGTGACATTGTTTAATGCGGTTTTACGACGGTTCATACCTTAACCTAACCTAACCTAACCTTACCTTACCTAACCTAACCTAACCCAACCCAACTTAACCTAACCTAACCTAACCTAAACTAACCTAACCCAACCTAACCTAACCTAACCTAACCTAACCCAACCTAACCCAACCCAACCCAACCTAACCTAACCTAACCTAAGCTAACCTAACCTAACCTAACCAAACCTAACCGAACCTAACTTAACCTAACCTAACGTAACCTAACCTAACCTATTCTAACGTAACCTAACCTTACCTGACCTAACCTAACCTAACGTAACCTAACCTAACCTAACATAACCTAACGTAACCTAACCTAACCTAACCTAACGTAACCTAACCTAACCTAACCCAACCTAACCCAACCCAACCCAACCCAACAACACCCAACCCAACCTAACCTAACCTAACCTAACCTTACCTAACCTAACCAAATTATCCTTACCTAACCTAACCTTACCTAACGTAACCTAACCTAACCTAACCTAACCTAACGTAACGTAACCTAACCTAACCTAACCTAACCTAACCTAACCTAACCTAACCCAACCTAACCTAACCTAACCTAACCTAACCCAACTCAACCCAACCTAACCTAATCTAACCTAACCTAACCTAACCTAACCTAACCAAACCTAACCTAACGACGGTTGCAAGCGCTTTCACATTAAATATCGCAGTTCCCCACTTTTAATGGTGAAAAACACTGCATCTCAGTAATTGACATTGTTTAATGCGGTTTTACGACGGTTCATATCTTAACCTAACCTAACATTCGCACTTGTATCTAAAAACGCTCTATTACACTGTTTTGTTCACAATTACGATATTTGCATAACCTCACAGTTTTTCACCAACTTATTGCAGTACAGAACGCTGTATCTCGCTAAATGACATTGTTCTTTAAGGTTTCACGATGCTTGCATGCGATTTAACGAGAATGTCACAATATAGCAGTTTCGCACTTGTAACGGTAGAACACGCAGTATTTGGCTTGTTCATGCCGTTTTGTGTGCTTTCACAACATTTCACCTATCGCAGTTTAATACTCGCTATAAAACAACACTATCTCGTTAGATGACGTCGTTTTTGGTAGTTTCACGACGCTACCTAGCTTAAACTAACCTAACCTAACCTAACCTTCGCACTTCTAACGTTAGAAAACGTTTTACTCGCCACTTTACAATGTTTTCCACAAGATTACGACGGTTTTATGCGCTTTCACATTAGATATCGTAGTTCCCGACTTGTAATGTTGAAAAACACTACATCTCACTAAGTGACATTGTTTAATGCGGTTTTACGACGGTTGATATGTCAACCTAACCTAACATTCGCACTTGTATCTAAAGACGCTCAATTACACTGTTTCGTTCACAATTACGATATTTGCTTGACCTCACAGTTTCTCACCAACTTATTACAGTACAGAACGCTGTATCTCGCTAAATGACATCGTTCTTTAAGGTTTCACGATACTTGCATGCGCTTTACCGAGAATGTCACAACATAGCACTTTCGCACTTGTAACGGTACAACACGCAGTATTTGGCTTGTTCATGCCGTTTTGTGTGCTTTCACAACATTTTACGTATCGCAGTTTCGTACTCGCAATAAAACAACACTATCTCGTTAGATGGCGTCGTTTTTGGTGGTTTCACGACGCTACCTAGCTTAAACTAACATAACTCAACCTAACATAACCTTCGCACTTCTATCGTTAGAAAACGTTTTACTCGCTACTTTACATTGCTTTCTACAACATTACGACGGTTTCAAGCGCTTTCACATTAGATATCGCAGTTCCCAACTTGTAAAGGTGAAAAACACTGCATCTCACTAAGTGACATTGTTTATTGCGGTTTTACGACGGTTCATACCTTAACCTAACGTAACCTAACCTAACCTAACCCAACCTAACCTAACATAACCTAACCTAACCTAACCAAACCTAACCTAACGTAACCTTACTTAACCTAACCTAACCTAACCTAACCTAACGACGTTTGCAAGTGCTTTCACATTAGATATCGCAGTTCCCAACTTGTAATGGTGAAAAACACTGCATCTCACTAAGTGACATTGTTTAATGCGGTTTTACGACGGTTCATATCTTAACCTAACCTAACATTCGTACTTGTATTGAAAAACGCTCTATTACACTGTTTCGTTCACAATTACGATATTTGCATAACCTCACAGTTTTTCACCAACTTATTGCAGTACAGAACGCTGCATCTCGCTAAATGACATCGTTCTTTAAGGTTTCACGATGCTTGCATGCGCTTTAACGAGAATATCACAACATAGCAGTTTCGCACTTGTAACGGTACAACACGCAGTATTTGGCTTGTTCATGCCGTTTTGTGTGCTTTCACAACATTTCACCTATCGCAGTTTCGTACTCGCAATAAAACAACACTATCTCGTTAGATGACGTTGTTTTTGGTAGTTTCACGACGCTACCTAGCTTAAACTAACATAACTCAACCTAACATGACCTTCGCACTTCTATCGTTAGAAAACGTTTTACTCGCTACTTTACATTGCTTTCTACAACATTACGACGGTTTCAAGCGCTTTCACATTAGATATCACAGTTCCCAACTTGTAAAGGTGAAAAACACTGCATCTCACTAAGTGACATTGTTTAATGCGGTTTTACGACGGTTCATACCTTAACCTAACCTAACCTAACCTAACCTAACCTTACCTAACCTAACCTGACCTAAGCCAACCCAACTTAACCTAACCTAACCTAACCTAACCTAAACTAACCTAACCCAACCTAACCTAACCTAACCCAACCTAACCTAACCCAACCCAACCCAACCTAACCTAAGCTAACCTAACCTAACCTAACCAAACCTAACCTAACTTAACCTAACCTAACGTAACCTAACCTAACCTATTCTAACGTAACCTAACCTTACCTGACCTAACCTAACCTAACGTAACCTAACCTAACCTAACATAACCTAACGTAACCTAACCTAACCTAACCTAACGTAACCTAACCTAGCCTAACCCAACCTAACCCAACCCAACCCAACCCAACAACACCCAACCCAACCTAACCTAACCTAACCTAACCTTACCTAACCTAACCAAATTATCCTTACCTAACCTAACCTAACCTAACCTAACGTAACGTAACCTAACCTAACCTAACCTAACGTAACCTAACCTAACGTAACCTAACCTAACCTAACCTAACCTAACCCAACCTAACCTAACCTAACCCAACTCAAACCAACCTAACCTAATCTAACCTAACCTAACCTAACCTAACCAAACCTAACCTAACCTAACCTAACCTAACCTAACCTAACCTAACCTAACGACGGTTGCAAGCGCTTTCACACTAAATATCGCAGTTCCCCACTTTTAATGGTGAAAAACACTGCATCTCAGTAATTGACATTGTTTAATGTGGTTTTACGACGGTTCATATCTTAACCTAAGCTAACATTCGCACTTGTATCTAAAAACGCTCTATTACACTGTTTTGTTCACAATTACGATATTTGCATAACCTCACAGTTTTTCACCAACTTATTGCAGTACAGAACGCTGTATCTCGCTAAATGACATTGTTCTTTAAGGTTTCACGATGCTTGCATGCGATTTAACGAGAATATCACAATATAGCAGTTTCGCACTTGTAACGGTAGAACACGCAGTATTTGGGTTGTTCATGCCGTTTTGTGTGCTTTCACAACATTTCACCTATCGCAGTTTAATACTCGCAATAAAACAACACTATCTCGTTAGATGACGTCGTTTTTGGTAGTTTCACGACGCTACCTAGCTTAAACTAACCTAACCTAACCTAACCTAACCTTCGCACTTCTATCGTTAGAAAACGTTTTACTCGCCACTTTACAATATTTTCTACAAGATTACGACGGTTTCATGCGCTTTCACATTAGATATCGTAGTTCCCGACTTGTAATGTTGAAAACACTACATCTCACTAAGTGACATTGTTTAATGCGGTTTTACGACGGTTGATATGTCAACCTAACCTAACATTCGCACTTGTATCTAAAGACGCTCAATTACACTGTTTCGTTCACAATTACGATATTTGCTTGACCTCACAGTTTCTCACCAACTTATTACAGTACAGAACGCTGTATCTCGCTAAATGACATCGTTCTTTAAGGTTTCACGATACTTGCATGCGCTTTACCGAGAATGTCACAACATAGCACTTTCGCACTTGTAACGGTACAACACGCAGTATTTGGCTTGTTCATGCCGTTTTGTGTGCTTTCACAACATTTTACCTAGCGCAGTTTTGTACTCGCAATAAAACAACACTATCTCGTTAGATGACGTCGTTTTTGGTGGTTTCACGACGCTACCTAGCTTAAACTAACATAACTCAACCTAACATAACCTTCGCACTTCTATCGTTAGAAAACGTTTTACCCGCTACTTTACATTGCTTTCTACAACATTACGACGGTTTCAAGCGTTTTCACATTAGATATCGCAGTTCCCAAATTGTAAAGGTGAAAAACACTGCATCTCACTAAGTGACATTGTTTATTGCGGTTTTACGACGGTTCATACCTTAACCTAACGTAACCTAACCTAACCTAACCCAACCTAACCTAACATAACCTAACCTAACCTAACCTAACCAAACCTAACCTAACGTAACCTAACCTAACCTAACCTAACCTAACGACGTTTGCAAGTGCTTTCACATTAGATATCACAGTTCCCAACTTGTAATGGTGAAAAACACTGCATCTCACTAAGTGACATTGTTTAACGCGGTTTTACGACGGTTCATATCTTAACCTAACCTAACATTCGCACTTGTATTAAAAAACGCTCTATTACACTGTTTCGTTCACAATTAGGATATTTGCATAACCTCACAGTTTTTCACCAACTTATTGCAGTACAGAACGCTGTATCTCGCTAAATGACATCGTTCTTTAAGGTTTCACGATGCTTGCATGCGCTTTAACGAGAATATCACAACATAGCAGTTTCGCACTTGTAACGGTACAACACGCAGTATTTGGCTTGTTCATGCCGTTTTGTGTGCTTTCACAACATTTCACCTATCGCAGTTTCGTACTCGCAATAAAACAACACTATCTCATTAGATGACGTTGTTTTTGGTAGTTTCACGACGCTACCTAGCTTAAACTAACATAACTCAACCTAACATGACCTTCGCACTTCTATCGTTAGAAAACGTTTTACTCGCTACTTTACATTGCTTTCTACAACATTACGACGGTTTCAAGCGCTTTCACAATAGATATCACAGTTCCCAACTTGTAAAGGTGAAAAACACTGCATCTCACTAAGTGACATTGTTTAATGCGGTTTTACGACGGTTCATACCTTAACCTAACCTAACCTAACCTAACCTTACCTAACCTAACCAAACCTAACCCAACCCAACTTAACCTAACCTAACCTAACCTAAACTAACCTAACCCAACCTAACCTAACCTAACCCAACCTAACCCAACCCAACCCAACCTAACCTAACCTAAGCTAACCTAACCTAACCTAACCAAACCTAACCTAACCTAACTTAACCTAACCTAACGTAACCTAACCTAACCTATTCTAACGTAACCTAACCTTACCTGACCTAACCTAACCTAACGTAACCTAACCTAACCTAACCTAACCTAACATAACCTAACGTAACCTAACCTAACCTAACCTAACGTAACCTAACCTAACCTAACCCAACCCAACCCAACCCAACAACACCCAACCCAACCTAACCTAACCTAACCTAACCTTACCTAACCTAACCAAATTATCCTTACCTAACCTAACCTTACCTAACGTAACCTAACCTAACCTAACCTAACGTAACCTAACCTAACGTAACCTAACCTAACCTAACCTAACCTAACCCAACCTAACCTAACATAACCTAACCTAACCTAACCTAACCAAACCTAACCTAACGTAACCTAACCTAACCTAACCTAACCTAACGACGTTTGCAAGCGCTTTCACATTAGATATCGCAGTTCCCAACTTGTAATGGTGAAAAACACTGCATCTCACTAAGTGACATTGTTTAATGCGGTTTTACGACGGTTCATATCTTAACCTAACCTAACATTCGTACTTGTATTGAAAAACGCTCTATTACACTGTTTCGTTCACAATTACGATATTTGCATAACATCACAGTTTTTCACCAACTTATTGCAGTACAGAACGCTGTATCTCGCTAAATGACATTGTTCTTTCAGGTTTCACGATGCTTGCATGCGCTTTAACGAGAATATCACAATATAGCAGTTTCGCACTTGTAACGGTAGAACACGCAGTATTTGGCTTGTTCATGCCGTTTTGTGTGCATTCACAACATTTCACCTATCGCAGTTTAATACTCGCAATAAAACAACACTATCTCGTTAGATGACGTCGTTTTTGGTAGTTTCACGACGCTACCTAGCTTAAACTAACCTAACCTAACCTAACCTTCGCACTTCTATCGTTAGAAAACGTTTTACTCGCAATTTTACAATGTTTTCTACAAGATTACTACGGTTTCATGCGCTTTCACATTAGATATCGTAGTTCCCGACTTGTAAAGTTGAAAAACACTACATCTCACTAAGTGACATTGTTTAATGCGGTTTTACGACGGTTGATATCTCAACCTAACCTAACATTCGCACTTGTGTCTAAATACGCTCAATTACACTGTTTCGTTCACAATTACGATATTTGCTTGACCTCACAGTTTCTCACCAACTTATTACAGTACAGAACGCTGTATCTCGCTAGATGACATCGTTCTTTAAGGTTTCACGATACTTGCATGCGCTTTAACGAGAATATCACAATAAAGCAGTTTCGCACTTGTAACGGCACAAGACGCAGTATCTGGCTAGTTCATGCCATTTTGTGTGCTTTCCCAATATTTCACCTATCGCAGTTTCGTACTCGCAATAAAACAACACTATCTCGTTAGATGACATCGTTTTTGGTGGTTTCACGACGCTACCTAGCTCAAACTAACTGAACCTTCGCACTTCTATCGTTAGAAAACGTTTTATTCGCTACTTTACAATGTTTTCTACAAGATTACGACGGTTTCATGCGCTTTCACATTAGATATCGCAGTTCCCGACTTGTAATGGTGGAAAACACAGCATCTCACTAAGTGACATTGTTTAATGCGGTTTTAGCGCGGTTCATATCTTAACCTAACCTAACCTTACCTAACCCAACCTAACCTAACCTAACCTAACCAAACCTTACCTAACATACCCTAACCTAACCTAACCTAACGTAACCAAACCTAACCTAACCTAACCTAACCTAACCTAACCTAACGACGTTTGCAAGCGCTTTCACATTAGATATCGCAGTTCCCGACTTGTAATGGTGAAAACACTGCATCTCACTAAGTGACATTGTTTAAGGCGGTTTTACGACGGTTCATACCTTAACCTAACCTAACCTAACCTAACCTTACCTAACCTAACCTAACCTAACCCAACCCAACCCAACCCAACTTAACCTAACCTAACCTAACCTTACCTAAACTAACCTAACCCAACCTAACCTAACCTAACCTAACCTAACCCAACCTAACCCAACCCATCCCAACCTAACCTAACCTAAGCTAACCTAACCTAACCTAACCAAACCTAACCTAACCTAACTTAACCTAACCTAACGTAACCTAACCTAACCTATTCTAACGTAACCTAACCTTACCTGACCTAACCTAACGTAACCTAACCTAACCTAACATAACCTAACGTAACCTAACCTAACCTAACCTAACGTAACCTAACCTAACCTAACCCAACCTAACCCAACCCAACCCAACCCAACAACACCCAACCCAACCTAACCTAACCTAACCTAACCTTACCTAACCTAACCAAATTATCCTTACCTAACCTAACCTAACGTAACCTGACCTAACCTACCCTAACGTAACCTAACCTAACGTAACCTAA
>NW_027464610.1:4055000-4100000 GCF_043290135.1 Rhipicephalus microplus | reverse complement strand
ATACCCTAACCTAACCTAACCTAACCTAACCAAACCTAACCTAACCTAACCTAACCTAACCTAACCTAACGACGTTTGCAAGCGCTTTCACATTAGATATCGCAGTTCCCGACTTGTAATGGTGAAAACACTGCATCTCACTAAGGGACATTGTTTAAGGCGGTTTTACGACGGTTCATACCTTAACCTAACCTAACCTAACCTAACCTTACCTAACCTAACCTAACCTAACCCAACCCAACTTAACCTAACCTAACCTAACCTTACCTAAACTAACCTAACCCAACCTAACCTAACCTAACCTAACCTAACCCAACCTAACCCAACCCATCCCAACCTAACCTAACCTAAGCTAACCTAACCTAACCTAACCAAACCTAACCTAACCTAACTTAACCTAACCTAACGTAACCTAACCTAACCTATTCTAACGTAACCTAACCTTACCTGACCTAACCTAACCTAACGTAACCTAACCTAACCTAACATAACCTAACGTAACCTAACCTAACCTAACCTAACGTAACCTAACCTAACCTAACCCAACCTAACCCAACCCAACCCAACCCAACAACACCCAACCCAACCTAACCTAACCTAACCTAACCTTACCTAACCTAACCAAATTATCCTTACCTAACCTAACCTAACGTAGCCTGACCTAACCTACCCTAACGTAACCTAACCTAACGTAACCTAACCTAACCTAACCTAACCCAACCTAACCTAACCTAACCTAACCTAACCCAACTCAACCCAACCTAACCTAATCTAACCTAACCTAACCTAACCTAACCAAACCTAACCTAACCTAACCTAACCTAACCTAACCTAACCTAACGACGGTTGCAAGCGCTTTCACATTAAATATCGCAGTTCCCCACTTTTAATGGTGAAAAACACTGCATCTCAGTAATTGACATTGTTTAATGCGGTTTTACGACGGTTCATATCTTAACCTAACCTAACATTCGCACTTGTATCTAAAAACGCTCTATTACACTGTTTTGTTCACAATTACGATATTTGCATAACCTCACAGTTTTTCACCAACTTATTGCAGTACAGAACGCTGTATCTCGCTAAATGACATTGTTCTTTAAGGTTTCACGATGCTTGCATGCGATTTAACGAGAATATCACAATATAGCAGTTTCGCACTTGTAACGGTAGAACACGCACAATTTGGCTTGTTCATGCCGTTTTGTGTGCTTTCACAACATTTCACCTCTCGCAGTTTAATACTCGCTATAAAACAACACTATCTCGTTAGATGACGTCGTTTTTGGTAGTTTCACGACGCTGCCTAGCTTAACTAACCTAACCTAACCTAACCTTCGCACTTCTGTCGTTAGAAAACGTTTTACTCGCCACTTTATAATGTTTTCTACAAGATTACGACGGTTTCATGCACTTTCACATTAGATATCGTAGTTCCCGACTTGTAATGTTGAAAAACACTACATCTCACTAAGTGACATTGTTTAATGCGGTTTTACGACGGTTGATATGTCAACCTAACCTAACATTCGCACTTGTATCTAAAGACGCTCAATTACACTGTTTCGTTCACAATTACGATATTTGCTTGACCTCACAGTTTCTCACCAACTTATTACAGTACAGAACGCTGTATCTCGCTAAATGACATCGTTCTTTAAGGTTTCACGATACTTGCATGCGCTTTACCGAGAATGTCACAACATAGCACTTTCGCACTTGTAACGGTACAACACGCAGTATTTGGCTTGTTCATGCCGTTTTGTGTGCTTTCACAACATTTTACCTATCGCAGTTTCGTACTCGCAATAAAACAACACTATCTCGTTAGATGACGTCGTTTTTGGTGGTTTCACGACGCTACCTAGCTTAAACTAACATAACTCAACCTAACATAACCTTCGCACTTATATCGTTAGAAAACGTTTTACTCGCTACTTTACATTGCTTTCTACAACATTACGACGGTTTCAAGCGCTTTCACATTAGATATCGCAGTTCCCAACTTGTAAAGGTGAAAAACACTGCATCTCACTAAGTGACATTGTTTATTGCGGTTTTACGACGGTTCATACCTTAACCTAACGTAACCTAACCTAACCTAACCCAACCTAACCTAACATAACCTAACCTAACCTAACCTAACCAAACCTAACCTAACGTAACCTAACCTAACCTAACCTAACGACGTTTGCAAGCGCTTTCACATTAGATATCGCAGTTCCCAACTTGTAATGGTGAAAAACACTGCATCTCACTAAGTGACATTGTTTAATGCGGTTTTACGACGGTTCATATCTTAACCTAACCTAACATTCGTACTTGTATTGAAAAACGCTCTATTACACTGTTTCGTTCACAATTACGATATTTGCATAACCTCACAGTTTTTCACCAACTTATTGCAGTACAGAACGCTGTATCTCGCTAAATGACATTGTTCTTTAAGGTTTCACGATGCTTGCATGCGCTTTAACGAGAATATCACAATATAGCAGTTTCGCACTTGTAACGGTAGAACACGCAGTATTTGGCTTGTTCATGCCGTTTTGTGTGCTTTCACAACATTTCACCTATCGCAGTTTAATACTCGCTATAAAACAACACTATCTCGTTAGATGACGTCGTTTATGGTAGTTTCACGACGCTACCTAGCTTAAACTAACCTAACCTAACCTAACCGTCGCACTTCTATCGTTAGAAAACGTTTTACTCGCCACTTTACAATGTTTTCTACAAGATTACGACGGTTTCATGCGCTTTCACATTAGATATCGTAGTTCCCGACTTGTAATGTTGAAAAACACTACATCTCACTAAGTGACATTGTTTAATGCGGTTTTACGACGGTTGATATGTCAACCTAACCTAACATTCGCACTTGTATCTAAAGACGCTCAATTACACTGTTTCGTTCACAATTACGATATTTGCTTGACCTCACAGTTTCTCACCAACTTATTACAGTACAGAACGCTGTATCTCGCTAAATGACATCGTTCTTTAAGGTTTCACGATACTTGCATGCGCTTTACCGAGAATGTCACAACATAGCAGTTTCGCACTTGTAACGGTACAACACGCAGTATTTGGCTTGTTCATGCCGTTTTGTGTGCTTTCACAACATTTTACCTATCGCAGTTTCGTACTCGCAATAAAACAACACTATCTCGTTATTCGACGTCGTTTTTGGTGGTTTCACGACGCTACCTAGCATAAACTAACATAACTCAACCTAACATAACCTTCGCACTTATATCGTTAGAAAACGTTTTACTCGCTACTTTACATTGCTTTCTACAACATTACGACGGTTTCAAGCGCTTTCACATTAGATATCGCAGTTCCCAACTTGTAAAGGTGAAAAACAGTGCATCTCACTAAGTGACATTGTTTATTGCGGTTTTACGACGGTTCATACCTTAACCTAACGTAACCTAACCTAACCTAACCCAACCTAACCTAACATAACCTAACCTAACCTAACCTAACCTAACCAAACCTAACCTAACGTAACCTAACCTAACCTAACCTAACCTAACGACGTTTGCAAGTGCTTTCACATTAGATATCGCAGTTCCCAACTTGTAATGGTGAAAAACACTGCATCTCACTAAGTGACATTGTTTAATGCGGTTTTACGACGGTTCATATCTTAACCTAACCTAACATTCGCACTTGTATTAAAAAACGCTCTATTACACTGTTTCGTTCACAATTAGGATATTTGCATAACCTCACAGTTTTTCACCAACTTATTGCAGTACAGAACGCTGTATCTCGCTAAATGACAACGTTCTTTAAGGTTTCACGATGCTTGCATGCGCTTTAACGAGAATATCACAACATAGCAGTTTCGCACTTGTAACGGTACAACACGCAGTATTTGGCTTGTTCATGCCGTTTCGTGTGCTTTCACAACATTTCACCTATCGCAGTTTCGTACTCGCAATAAAACAACACTATCTCGTTAGATGACGTTGTTTTTGGTAGTTTCACGACGCTACCTAGCTTAAACTAACATAACTCAATCTAACATGACCTTCGCACTTCTATCGTTAGAAAACGTTTTACTCGCTACTTTACATTGCTTTCTACAACATTACGACGGTTTCAAGCGCTTTCCCATTAGATATCACAGTTCCCAACTTGTAAAGGTGAAAAACACTGCATCTCACTAAGTGACATTGTTTATTGCGGTTTTACGACGGTTCATACCTTAACCTAACCTAACCTAACCTAACCTTACCTTACCTAATCTAACCTAACCTAACCCAACCCAACTTAACCTAACCTAACCTAACCTAAACTAACCTAACCCAACCTAACCTGACCTAACCTAACCTAACCCAACCTAACCCAACCCAACCCAACCTAACCTAACCTAAGCTAACCTAACCTAACCGAACCAAACCTAACCTAACCTAACTTAACCTAACCTAACGTAACCTAACCTGCAAGTGCTTTCACATTAACAAGTGCTTTCACATTAACCTAACCTAACCCAACCTAACCCAACCCAGCCCAACCCAACAACACCCAACCCAACCTAACCTAACCTAACCTAACCTTACCTAACCTAACCAAATTATCCTTACCTAACCTAACCTAACCTAACGTAACCTAACCTAACCTAACCTAACCTAACGTAACCTAACCTAACGTAACCTAACCTAACCTAACCTAACCCAACCTAACCTAACCTAACCTATCCTAACCCAACTCAACCCAACCAAACCTAATCTAACCTAACCTAACCTAACCTAACCTAACCAAACCTAACGTAACCTAACCTAACCTAACCTAACCTAACCTAACCTAACGACGTTTGCAAGCGCTTTCACATTAGATATCGCAGTTCCCGACTTGTAATGGTGAAAAACACTGCATCTCACTAAGTGACATTGATTAATGCGGTTTTACGACGGTTCATATCTTAACCTAACCTAACATTCGCACTTGTATTAAAAAACGCTCTATTACACTGTTTCGTTCACAATTAGGATATTTGCATAACCTCACAGTTTTTCACCAACTTATTGCAGTACAGAACGCTGTATCTCGCTAAATGACATTGTTCTTTAAGATTTCACGATGCTTGCATGCGCTTTAACGAGAATATCACAATATAGCAGTTTCGCACTTGTAACGGTAGAACACGCAGTATTTGGCTTGTTCATGCCGTTTTGTGTGCTTTCACAACATTTCACCTATCGCAGTTTATTACTCGCTATAAAACAACACTATCTCGTTAGATGACGTCGTTTTTGGTAGTTTCACGACGCTACCTAGCTTAAACTAACCTAACCTAACCTTCGCACTTCTATCGTTAGAAAACGTTTTACTCGCAATTTTACAATGTTTTCTACACGATTACGACGGTTTCATGCGCTTTCACATTAGATATCGCAGTTCCCGACTTGTAATGGTGGAAAACACAGCATCTCACTAAGTGACATTGTTTAATGCGGTTTTAGCGCGGTTCATATCTTAACCTAACCTAACCTTACCTAACCCAACCTAACCTAACCTAACCTAACCAAACCTTACCTAACATACCCTAACCTAACCTAACCTAACCTAACCTAACCTAACCTAACGACGTTTGCAAGCGCTTTCACATTAGATATCGCAGTTCCCGACTTGTAATGGTGAAAACACTGCATCTCACTAAGTGACATTGTTTAATGCGGTTTTACGACGGTTCATACCTTAACCTAACCTAACCTAACCTAACCTTACCTAACCTAACCTAACCTAACCCAACCCAACTTAACCTAACCTAACCTAAACTAACCTAACCCAACCTAACCTAACCTAACCTAACCTAACCCAACCTAACCCAACCCATCCCAACCTAACCTAACCTAAGCTAACCTAACCTAACCTAACCAAACCTAACCTAACCTAACTTAACCTAACCTAACGTAACCTAACCTAACCTATTCTAACGTAACCTAACCTTACCTGACCTAACCTAACCTAACGTAACCTAACCTAACCTAACATAACCTAACGTAACCTAACCTAACCTAACCTAACGTAACCTAACCTAACCTAACCCAACCTAACCCAACCCAACCCAACCCAACAACGCCCAACCCAACCTAACCTAACCTAACCTAACCTTACCTAACCTAACCAAATTATCCTTACCTAACCTAACCTTACCTAACGTAACCTAACCTAACCTAACCTAACGTAACCTAACCTAACGTAACCTAACCTAACCTAACCTAACCTAACCCAACCTAACCTAACATAACCTAACCTAACCTAACCTAACCAAACCTAACCTAACGTAACCTAACCTAACCTAACCTAACCTAACGACGTTTGCAAGCGCTTTCACATTAGATATCGCAGTTCCCAACTTGTAATGGTGAAAAACACTGCATCTCACTAAGTGACATTGTTTAATGCGGTTTTACGACGGTTCATATCTTAACCTAACCTAACATTCGTACTTGTATTGAAAAACGCTCTATTACACTGTTTCGTTCACAATTACGATATTTGCATAACATCACAGTTTTTCACCAACTTATTGCAGTACAGAACGCTGTATCTCGCTAAATGACATTGTTCTTTAAGGTTTCACGATGCTTGCATGCGCTTTAACGAGAATATCACAATATAGCAGTTTCGCACTTGTAACGGTAGAACACGCAGTATTTGGCTTGTTCATGCCGTTTTGTGTGCATTCACAACATTTCACCTATCGCAGTTTAATACTCGCAATAAAACAACACTATCTCGTTAGATGACGTCGTTTTTGGTAGTTTCACGACGCTACCTAGCTTAAACTAACCTAACCTAACCTAACCTTCGCACTTCTATCGTTAGAAAACGTTTTACTCGCAATTTTACAATGTTTTCTACAAGATTACTACGGTTTCATGCGCTTTCACATTAGATATCGTAGTTCCCGACTTGTAATGTTGAAAAACACTACATCTCACTAAGTGACATTGTTTAATGCGGTTTTACGACGGTTGATATCTCAACCTAACCTAACATTCGCACTTGTATCTAAATACGCTCAATTACACTGTTTCGTTCACAATTACGATATTTGCTTGACCTCACAGTTTCTCACCAACTTATTACAGTACAGAACGCTGTATCTCGCTAGATGACATCGTTCTTTAAGGTTTCACGATACTTGCATGCGCTTTAACGAGAATATCACAATAAAGCAGTTTCGCACTTGTAACGGCACAAGACGCAGTATCTGGCTAGTTCATGCCATTTTGTGTGCTTTCCCAATATTTCACCTATCGCAGTTTCGTACTCGCAATAAAACAACACTATCTCGTTAGATGACATCGTTTTTGGTGGTTTCACGACGCTACCTAGCTCAAACTAACCGAACCTTCGCACTTCTATGGTTAGAAAACGTTTTATTCGCTACTTTACAATGTTTTCTACAAGATTACGACGGTTTCATGCGCTTTCACATTAGATATTGCAGTTCCCGACTTGTAATGGTGGAAAACACAGCATCTCACTAAGTGACATTGTTTAATGCGGTTTTAGCGCGGTTCATATCTTAACCTAACCTAACCTTACCTAACCCAACCTAACCTAACCTAACCTAACCAAACCTTACCTAACATACCCTAACCTAACCTAACCTAACCTAACCAAACCTAACCTAACCTAACCTAACCTAACCTAACCTAACGACGTTTGCAAGCGCTTTCACATTAGATATCGCAGTTCCCGACTTGTAATGGTGAAAACACTGCATCTCACTAAGTGACATTGTTTAAGGCGGTTTTACGACGGTTCATACCTTAACCTAACCTAACCTAACCTAACCTTACCTAACCTAACCTAACCTAACCCAACCCAACTTAACCTAACCTAACCTAACCTTACCTAAACTAACCTAACCCAACCTAACCTAACCTAACCTAACCTAACCCAACCTAACCCAACCCATCCCAACCTAACCTAACCTAAGCTAACCTAACCTAACCTAACCAAACCTAACCTAACCTAACTTAACCTAACCTAACGTAACCTAACCTAACCTATTCTAACGTAACCTAACCTTACCTGACCTAACCTAACCTAACGTAACCTAACCTAACCTAACATGACCTAACGTAACCTAACCTAACCTAACCTAACGTAACCTAACCTAACCTAACCCAACCTAACCCAACCCAACCCAACCCAACAACACCCAACCCAACCTAACCTAACCTAACCTAACCTTACCTAACCTAACCAAATTATCCTTACCTAACCTAACCTAACGTAACCTGACCTAACCTACCCTAACGTAACCTAACCTAACGTAACCTAACCTAACCTAACCTAACCTAACCCAACCTAACCTAACCTAACCTAACCTAACCCAACTCAACCCAACCTAACCTAATCTAACCTAACCTAACCTAACCTAACCAAACCTAACCTAACCTAACCTAACCTAACCTAACCTAACCTAACCTAACGACGGTTGCAAGCGCTTTCACATTAAATATCGCAGTTCCCCACTTTTAATGGTGAAAAACACTGCATCTCAGTAATTGACATTGTTTAATGCGGTTTTACGACGGTTCATATCTTAACCTAACCTAACATTCGCACTTGTATCTAAAAACGCTCTATTACACTGTTTTGTTCACAATTACGATATTTGCATAACCTCACAGTTTTTCACCAACTTATTGCAGTACAGAACGCTGTATCTCGCTAAATGACATTGTTCTTTAAGGTTTCACGATGCTTGCATGCGATTTAACGAGAATATCACAATATAGCAGTTTCGCACTTGTAACGGTAGAACACGCACAATTTGGCTTGTTCATGCCGTTTTGTGTGCTTTCACAACATTTCACCTCTCGCAGTATAATACTCGCTATAAAAAAACACTATCTCGTTAGATGACGTCGTTTTTGGTAGTTTCACGACGCTGCCTAGCTTAACTAACCTAACCTAACCTAACCTTCGCACTTCTGTCGTTAGAAAACGTTTTACTCGCCACTTTATAATGTTTTCTACAAGATTACGACGGTTTCATGCACTTTCACATTAGATATCGTAGTTCCCGACTTGTAATGTTGAAAAACACTACATCTCACTAAGTGACATTGTTTAATGCGGTTTTACGACGGTTGATATGTCAACCTAACCTAACATTCGCACTTGTATCTAAAGACGCTCAATTACACTGTTTCGTTCACAATTACGATATTTGCTTGACCTCACAGTTTCTCACCAACTTATTACAGTACAGAACGCTGTATCTCGCTAAATGACATCGTTCTTTAAGGTTTCACGATACTTGCATGCGCTTTACCGAGAATGTCACAACATAGCACTTTCGCACTTGTAACGGTACAACACGCAGTATTTGGCTTGTTCATGCCGTTTTGTGTGCTTTCACAACATTTTACCTATCGCAGTTTCGTACTCGCAATAAAACAACACTATCTCGTTAGATGACGTCGTTTTTGGTGGTTTCACGACGCTACCTAGCTTAAACTAACATAACTCAACCTAACATAACCTTCGCACTTATATCGTTAGAAAACGTTTTACTCGCTACTTTACATTGCTTTCTACAACATTACGACGGTTTCAAGCGCTTTCACATTAGATATCGCAGTTCCCAACTTGTAAAGGTGAAAAACACTGCATCTCACTAAGTGACATTGTTTATTGCGGTTTTACGACGGTTCATACCTTAACCTAACGTAACCTAACCTAACCTAACCCAACCTAACCTAACATAACCTAACCTAACCTAACCTAACCAAACCTAACCTAACGTAACCTAACCTAACCTAACCTAACGACGTTTGCAAGCGCTTTCACATTAGATATCGCAGTTCCCAACTTGTAATGGTGAAAAACACTGCATCTCACTAATTGACATTGTTTAATGCGGTTTTACGACGGTTCATATCTTAACCTAACCTAACATTCGTACTTGTATTGAAAAACGCTCTATTACACTGTTTCGTTCACAATTACGATATTTGCATAACCTCACAGTTTTTCACCAACTTATTGCAGTACAGAACGCTGTATCTCGCTAAATGACATTGTTCTTTAAGGTTTCACGATGCTTGCATGCGCTTTAACGAGAATATCACAATATAGCAGTTTCGCACTTGTAACGGTAGAACACGCAGTATTTGGCTTGTTCATGCCGTTTTGTGTGCTTTCACAACATTTCACCTATCGCAGTTTAATACTCGCTATAAAACAACACTATCTCGTTAGATGACGTCGTTTTTGGTAGTTTCACGACGCTACCTAGCTTAAACTAACCTAACCTAACCTAACCTAACCTTCGCACTTCTATCGTTAGAAAACGTTTTACTCGCCACTTTACAATGTTTTCTACAAGATTACGACGGTGTCATGCGCTTTCACATTAGATATCGTAGTTCCCGACTTGTAATGTTGAAAAACACTACATCTCACTAAGTGACATTGTTTAATGCGGTTTTACGACGGTTGATATGTCAACCTAACCAAACATTCGCACTTGTATCTAAAGACGCTCAATTACACTGTTTCGTTCACAATTACGATATTTGCTTGACCTCACAGTTTCTCACCAATTTATTACAGTACAGAACGCTGTATCTCGCTAAATGACATCGTTCTTTAAGGTTTCACGATACTTGCATGCGCTTTACCGAGAATGTCACAACATAGCAATTTCGCACTTGTAACGGTACAACACGCAGTATTTGGCTTGTTCATGCCGTTTTGAGTGCTTTCACAACATTTTACCTGTCGCAGTTTCGTACTCGCATTAAAACAACACTATATCGTTAGATGACGTCGTTTTTGGTGGTTTCACGACGCTACCTAGCCTAAACTAACATAACTCAAACTAACCGAACCTTCGCACTTCTATCGTTAGAAAACGTTTTATTCGCTACTTTACAATGTTTTCTACAAGATTACGACGGTTTCATGCGCTTTCACATTAGATATCGCAGTTCCCGACTTGTAATGGTGAAAAACACAGCATCTCACTAAGTGACATTGTTTAATGCGGTTTTAGCGCGGTTCATATCTTAACCTAACCTAACCTTACCTAAACCAACCTAACCTAACCTAACCTAACCAAACCTTACCTAACATACCCTAACCTAACCTAACCTAACCTAACCTAACCAAACATAACCTAACCTAACCTAACGTAACCTAACCTAACCTAACCTAACCTAACCTAACGACGTTTGCGAGCGCTTTCACATTAGATATCGCAGTTCCCGACTTGTAATGGTGAAAAACACTGCATCTCACTAAGTGACATTGATTAATGCGGTTTTACGACGGTTCATATCTTAACCTAACCTAACATTCGCACTTGTATTAAAAAACGCTCTATTACACTGTTTCGTTCACAATTAGGATATTTGCATAACGTCACAGTTTTTCACCAACTTATTGCAGTACAGAACGCTGTATCTCGCTAAATGACATTGTTCTTTAAGGTTTCACGATGCTTGCATGCGCTTTAACGAGAATATCACAATATAGCAGTTTCGCACTTGTAACGGTAGAACACGCAGTATTTGGCTTGTTCATGCCGTTTTGTGTGCTTTCACAACATTTCACCTATCGCAGTTTAATACTCGCTATAAAACAACACTATCTCGTTAGATGACGTCGTTTTTGGTAGTTTCACGACGCTACCTAGCTTAAACTAACCTAACCTAACCTAACCGTCGCACTTCTATCGTTAGAAAACGTTTTACTCGCCACTTTACAATGTTTTCTACAAGATTACGACGGTTTCATGCGCTTTCACATTAGATATCGTAGTTCCCGACTTGTAATGTTGAAAAACACTACATCTCACTAAGTGACATTGTTTAATGCGGTTTTACGACGGTTGATATGTCAACCTAACCTAACATTCGCACTTGTATTTAAAGACGCTCAATTACACTGTTTCGTTCACAATTACGATATTTGCTTGACCTCACAGTTTCTCACCAACTTATTACAGTACAGAACGCTGTATCTCGCTAAATGACATCGTTCTTTAAGGTTTCACGATACTTGCATGCGCTTTACCGAGAATGTCACAACATAGCAGTTTCGCACTTGTAACGGTACAACACGCAGTATTTGGCTTGTTCATGCCGTTTTGTGTGCTTTCACAACATTTTACCTATCGCAGTTTCGTACTCGCAATAAAACAACACTATCTCGTTAGACGACGTCGTTTTTGGTGGTTTCACGACGCTACCTAGCATAAACTAACATAACTCAACCTAACATAACCTTCGCACTTATATCGTTAGAAAACGTTTTACTCGCTACTTTACATTGCTTTCTACAACATTACGACGGTTTCAAGCGCTTTCACATTAGATATCACAGTTCCCAACTTGTAAAGGTGAAAAACACTGCATCTCACTAAGTGACATTGTTTATTGCGGTTTTACGACGGTTCATACCTTAACCTAACCTAACCTAACCTAACCTTACCTTACCTAATCTAACCTAACCTAACCCAACCCAACTTAACCTAACCTAACCTAACCTAAACTAACCTAACCCAACCTAACCTGACCTAACCTAACCTAACCCAACCTAACCCAACCCAACCCAACCTAACCTAACCTAAGCTAACCTAACCTAACCGAACCAAACCTAACCTAACCTAACTTAACCTAACCTAACGTAACCTAACCTAACCTATTCTAACGTAACCTAACCTTACCTGACCTAACCTAACCTAACGTAACCTAACCTATCCTAACATAACCTAACGTAACCTAACCTAACCTAACCTAACGTAACCTAACCTGCAAGTGCTTTCACATTAACAAGTGCTTTCACATTAACCTAACCTAACCCAACCTAACCCAACCCAGCCCAACCCAACAACACCCAACCCAACCTCACCTAACCTAACCTAACCTTACCTAACCTAACCAAATTATCCTTACCTAACCTAACCTAACCTAACCTAACCTAACCTAACCCAACCTAACCTAACCTAACCTATCCTAACCCAACTCAACCCAACCAAACCTAATCTAACCTAACCTAACCTAACCTAACCTAACCAAACCTAACGTAACCTAACCTAACCTAACCTAACCTAACCTAACCTAACGACGTTTGCAAGCGCTTTCACATTAGATATCGCAGTTCCCGACTTGTAATGGTGAAAAACACTGCATCTCACTAAGTGACATTGATTAATGCGGTTTTACGACGGTTCATATCTTAACCTAACCTAACATTCGCACTTGTATTAAAAAACGCTCTATTACACTGTTTTGTTCACAATTAGGATATTTGCATAACCTCACAGTTTTTCACCAACTTATTGCAGTACAGAACGCTGTATCTCGCTATATGACATTGTTCTTTAAGATTTCACGATGCTTGCATGCGCTTTAACGAGAATATCACAATATAGCAGTTTCGCACTTGTAACGGTAGAACACGCAGTATTTGGCTTGTTCATGCCGTTTTGTGTGCTTTCACAACATTTCACCTATCGCAGTTTATTACTCGCTATAAAACAACACTATCTCGTTAGATGACGTCGTTTTTGGTAGTTTCACGACGCTACCTAGCTTAAACTAACCTAACCTAACCTAACCTTCGCACTTCTATCGTTAGAAAACGTTTTACTCGCAATTTTACAATGTTTTCTACACGATTACGACGGTTTCATGCGCTTTCACATTAGATATCGCAGTTCCCGACTTGTAATGGTGGAAAACACAGCATCTCACTAAGTGACATTGTTTAATGCGGTTTTAGCGCGGTTCATATCTTAACCTAACCTAACCTTACCTAACCCAACCTAACCTAACCTAACCTAACCAAACCTTACCTAACATACCCTAACCTAACCTAACCTAACCTAACCTAACCTAACCTAACCTAACCTAACGACGTTTGCAAGCGCTTTCACATTAGATATCGCAGTTCCCGACTTGTAATGGTGAAAACACTGCATCTCACTAAGTGACATTGTTTAATGCGGTTTTACGACGGTTCATACCTTAACCTAACCTAACCTAACCTAACCTTACCTAACCTAACCTAACCTAACCCAACCCAACTTAACCTAACCTAACCTAAACTAACCTAACCCAACCTAACCTAACCTAACCTAACCTAACCCAACCTAACCCAACCCATCCCAACCTAACCTAACCTAAGCTAACCTAACCTAACCTAACCAAACCTAACCTAACCTAACTTAACCTAACCTAACGTAACCTAACCTAACCTATTCTAACGTAACCTAACCTTACCTGACCTAACCTAACCTAACGTAACCTAACCTAACCTAACATAACCTAACGTAACCTAACCTAACCTAACCTAACGTAACCTAACCTAACCTAACCCAACCTAACCCAACCCAACCCAACCCAACAACACCCAACCCAACCTAACCTAACCTAACCTAACCTTACCTAGCCTAACCAAATTATCCTTACCTAACCTAACCTAACCTAACCTAACGTAACCTAACCTAACCTAACCTAACGTAACCTAACCTAACGTAACCAAACCTAACCTAACCTAACCTAACCCAACCTAACCTAACCTAACCTAACCTAACCCAACTCAACCCAACCTAACCTAACCTAATCTAACCTAACCTAACCTAACCTAACCTAACCTAACCTAACCTAACCTAACCTAACGACGGTTGCAAGCGCTTTCACATTAAATATCGCAGTTCCCCACTTTTAATGGTGAAAAACACTGCATCTCAGTAATTGACATTGTTTAATGCGGTTTTACGACGGTTCATATCTTAACCTAACCTAACATTCGCACTTGTATCTAAAAACGCTCTATTACACTGTTTTGTTCACAATTACGATATTTGCATAACCTCACAGTTTTTCACCAACTTATTGCAGTACAGAACGCTGTATCTCGCTAAATGACATTGTTCTTTAAGGTTTCACGATGCTTGCATGCGATTTAACGAGAATATTACAATATAGCAGTTTCGCACTTGTAACGGTAGAACACGCAGTATTTGGCTTGTTCATGCCGTTTTGTGTGCTTTCACAACATTTCACCTATCGCAGTTTAATACTCGCTATAAAACAACACTATCTCGTTAGATGACGTCGTTTTTGGTAGTTTCACGACGCTACCTAGCTTAAACTAACCTAACCTAACCTAACCTAACCTTCGCACTTCTATCGTTAGAAAACGTTTTACTCGCCACTTTACAATGTTTTCTACAAGATTACGACGGTGTCATGCGCTTTCACATTAGATATCGTAGTTCCCGACTTGTAATGTTGAAAAACACTACATCTCACTAAGTGACATTGTTTAATGCGGTTTTACGACGGTTGATATGTCAACCTAACCAAACATTCGCACTTGTATCTAAAGACGCTCAATTACACTGTTTCGTTCACAATTACGATATTTGCTTGACCTCACAGTTTCTCACCAATTTATTACAGTACAGAACGCTGTATCTCGCTAAATGACATCGTTCTTTAAGGTTTCACGATACTTGCATGCGCTTTACCGAGAATGTCACAACATAGCAATTTCGCACTTGTAACGGTACAACACGCAGTATTTGGCTTGTTCATGCCGTTTTGAGTGCTTTCACAACATTTTACCTGTCGCAGTTTCGTACTCGCATTAAAACAACACTATATCGTTAGATGACGTCGTTTTTGGTGGTTTCACGACGCTACCTAGCCTAAACTAACATAACTCAAACTAACCGAACCTTCGCACTTCTATCGTTAGAAAACGTTTTATTCGCTACTTTACAATGTTTTCTACAAGATTACGACGGTTTCATGCGCTTTCACATTAGATATCGTAGTTCCCGACTTGTAATGGTGAAAAACACAGCATCTCACTAAGTGACATTGTTTAATGCGGTTTTAGCGCGGTTCATATCTTAACCTAACCTAACCTTACCTAAACCAACCTAACCTAACCTAACCTAACCAAACCTTACCTAACATACCCTAACCTAACCTAACCTAACCTAACCTAACCAAACATAACCTAACCTAACCTAACGTAACCTAACCTAACCTAACCTAACCTAACCTAACGACGTTTGCGAGCGCTTTCACATTAGATATCGCAGTTCCCGACTTGTAATGGTGAAAAACACTGCATCTCACTAAGTGACATTGATTAATGCGGTTTTACGACGGTTCATATCTTAACCTAACCTAACATTCGCACTTGTATTAAAAAACGCTCTATTACACTGTTTCGTTCACAATTAGGATATTTGCATAACCTCACAGTTTTTCACCAACTTATTGCAGTACAGAACGCTGTATCTCGCTAAATGACATTGTTCTTTAAGGTTTCACGATGCTTGCATGCGCTTTAACGAGAATATCACAATATAGCAGTTTCGCACTTGTAACGGTAGAACACGCAGTATTTGGCTTGTTCATGCCGTTTTGTGTGCTTTCACAACATTTCACCTATCGCAGTTTAATACTCGCTATAAAACAACACTATCTCGTTAGATGACGTCGTTTTTGGTAGTTTCACGACGCTACCTAGCTTAAACTAACCTAACCTAACCTAACCGTCGCACTTCTATCGTTAGAAAACGTTTTACTCGCCACTTTACAATGTTTTCTACAAGATTACGACGGTTTCATGCGCTTTCACATTAGATATCGTAGTTCCCGACTTGTAATGTTGAAAAACACTACATCTCACTAAGTGACATTGTTTAATGCGGTTTTACGACGGTTGATATGTCAACCTAACCTAACATTCGCACTTGTATTTAAAGACGCTCAATTACACTGTTTCGTTCACAATTACGATATTTGCTTGACCTCACAGTTTCTCACCAACTTATTACAGTACAGAACGCTGTATCTCGCTAAATGACATCGTTCTTTAAGGTTTCACGATACTTGCATGCGCTTTACCGAGAATGTCACAACATAGCAGTTTCGCACTTGTAACGGTACAACACGCAGTATTTGGCTTGTTCATGCCGTTTTGTGTGCTTTCACAACATTTTACCTATCGCAGTTTCGTACTCGCAATAAAACAACACTATCTCGTTAGACGACGTCGTTTTTGGTGGTTTCACGACGCTACCTAGCATAAACTAACATAACTCAACCTAACATAACCTTCGCACTTATATCGTTAGAAAACGTTTTACTCGCTACTTTACATTGCTTTCTACAACATTACGACGGTTTCAAGCGCTTTCACATTAGATATCACAGTTCCCAACTTGTAAAGGTGAAAAACACTGCATCTCACTAAGTGACATTGTTTATTGCGGTTTTACGACGGTTCATACCTTAACCTAACCTAACCTAACCTAACCTTACCTTACCTAATCTAACCTAACCTAACCCAACCCAACTTAACCTAACCTAACCTAACCTAAACTAACCTAACCCAACCTAACCTGACCTAACCTAACCTAACCCAACCTAACCCAACCCAACCCAACCTAACCTAACCTAAGCTAACCTAACCTAACCGAACCAAACCTAACCTAACCTAACTTAACCTAACCTAACGTAACCTAACCTAACCTATTCTAACGTAACCTAACCTTACCTGACCTAACCTAACCTAACGTAACCTAACCTATCCTAACATAACCTAACGTAACCTAACCTAACCTAACCTAACGTAACCTAACCTGCAAGTGCTTTCACATTAACAAGTGCTTTCACATTAACCTAACCTAACCCAACCTAACCCAACCCAGCCCAACCCAACAACACCCAACCCAACCTCACCTAACCTAACCTAACCTTACCTAACCTAACCAAATTATCCTTACCTAACCTAACCTAACCTAACCTAACCTAACCTAACCCAACCTAACCTAACCTAACCTATCCTAACCCAACTCAACCCAACCAAACCTAATCTAACCTAACCTAACCTAACCTAACCAAACCTAACGTAACCTAACCTAACCTAACCTAACCTAACCTAACCTAACGACGTTTGCAAGCGCTTTCACATTAGATATCGCAGTTCCCGACTTGTAATGGTGAAAAACACTGCATCTCACTAAGTGACATTGATTAATGCGGTTTTACGACGGTTCATATCTTAACCTAACCTAACATTCGCACTTGTATTAAAAAACGCTCTATTACACTGTTTTGTTCACAATTAGGATATTTGCATAACCTCACAGTTTTTCACCAACTTATTGCAGTACAGAACGCTGTATCTCGCTAAATGACATTGTTCTTTAAGATTTCACGATGCTTGCATGCGCTTTAACGAGAATATCACAATATAGCAGTTTCGCACTTGTAACGGTAGAACACGCAGTATTTGGCTTGTTCATGCCGTTTTGTGTGCTTTCACAACATTTCACCTATCGCAGTTTATTACTCGCTATAAAACAACACTATCTCGTTAGATGACGTCGTTTTTGGTAGTTTCACGACGCTACCTAGCTTAAACTAACCTAACCTAACCTAACCTTCGCACTTCTATCGTTAGAAAACGTTTTACTCGCAATTTTACAATGTTTTCTACACGATTACGACGGTTTCATGCGCTTTCACATTAGATATCGCAGTTCCCGACTTGTAATGGTGGAAAACACAGCATCTCACTAAGTGACATTGTTTAATGCGGTTTTAGCGCGGTTCATATCTTAACCTAACCTAACCTTACCTAACCCAACCTAACCTAACCTAACCTAACCAAACCTTACCTAACATACCCTAACCTAACCTAACCTAACCTAACCTAACCTAACCTAACCTAACCTAACCTAACGACGTTTGCAAGCGCTTTCACATTAGATATCGCAGTTCCCGACTTGTAATGGTGAAAACACTGCATCTCACTAAGTGACATTGTTTAATGCGGTTTTACGACGGTTCATACCTTAACCTAACCTAACCTAACCTAACCTTACCTAACCTAACCTAACCTAACCCAACCCAACTTAACCTAACCTAACCTAAACTAACCTAACCCAACCTAACCTAACCTAACCTAACCTAACCCAACCTAACCCAACCCATCCCAACCTAACCTAACCTAAGCTAACCTAACCTAACCTAACCAAACCTAACCTAACCTAACTTAACCTAACCTAACGTAACCTAACCTAACCTATTCTAACGTAACCTAACCTTACCTGACCTAACCTAACCTAACGTAACCTAACCTAACCTAACATAACCTAACGTAACCTAACCTAACCTAACCTAACGTAACCTAACCTAACCTAACCCAACCTAACCCAACCCAACCCAACCCAACAACACCCAACCCAACCTAACCTAACCTAACCTAACCTTACCTAGCCTAACCAAATTATCCTTACCTAACCTAACCTAACCTAACCTAACGTAACCTAACCTAACCTAACCTAACGTAACCTAACCTAACGTAACCAAACCTAACCTAACCTAACCTAACCCAACCTAACCTAACCTAACCTAACCTAACCCAACTCAACCCAACCTAACCTAATCTAACCTAACCTAACCTAACCTAACCTAACCTAACCTAACCTAACCTAACCTAACGACGGTTGCAAGCGCTTTCACATTAAATATCGCAGTTCCCCACTTTTAATGGTGAAAAACACTGCATCTCAGTAATTGACATTGTTTAATGCGGTTTTACGACGGTTCATATCTTAACCTAACCTAACATTCGCACTTGTATCTAAAAACGCTCTATTACACTGTTTTGTTCACAATTACGATATTTGCATAACCTCACAGTTTTTCACCAACTTATTGCAGTACAGAACGCTGTATCTCGCTAAATGACATTGTTCTTTAAGGTTTCACGATGCTTGCATGCGATTTAACGAGAATATTACAATATAGCAGTTTCGCACTTGTAACGGTAGAACACGCAGTATTTGGCTTGTTCATGCCGTTTTGTGTGCTTTCACAACATTTCACCTATCGCAGTTTAATACTCGCTATAAAACAACACTATCTCGTTAGATGACGTCGTTTTTGGTAGTTTCACGACGCTACCTAGCTTAAACTAACCTAACCTAACCTAACCTTCGCACTTCTATCGTTAGAAAACGTTTTACTCGCCACTTTACAATGTTTTCTACAAGATTACGACGGTTTCATGCGCTTTCACATTAGATATCGTAGTTCCCGACTTGTAATGTTGAAAAACACTACATCTCACTAAGTGACATTGTTTAATGCGGTTTTACGACGGTTGATATGTCAACCTAACCTAACATTCGCACTTGTATCTAAAGACGCTCAATTACACTGTTTCGTTCACAATTACGATATTTGCTTGACCTCACAGTTTCTCACCAACTTATTACAGTACAGAACGCTGTATCTCGCTAAATGACATCGTTCTTTAAGGTTTCACTATACTTGCATGCGCTTTACCGAGAATGTCACAACATAGCACTTTCGCACTTGTAACGGTACAACACGCAGTATTTGGCTTGTTCATGCCGTTTTGTGTGCTTTCACAACATTTTACCTATCGCAGTTTCGTACTCGCAATAAAACAACACTATCTCGTTAGACGACGTCGTTTTTGGTGGTTTCACGACGATACCTAGCTTAAACTAACATAACTCAACCTAACATAACCTTCGCACTTCTATCGTTAGAAAACGTTTTACTCGCTACTTTACATTGCTTTCTACAACATTACGACGGTTTCAAGCGCTTTCACATTAGATATCGCAGTTCCCAACTTGTAAAGGTGAAAAACACTGCATCTCACTAAGTGACATTGTTTATTGCGGTTTTACGACGGTTCATACCTTAACCTAACGTAACCTAACCTAACCTAACCCAACCTAACCTAACATAACCTAACCTAACCTAACCTAACCAAACCTAACCTAACGTAACCTAACCTAACCTAACCTAACCTAACCTAACGACGTTTGCAAGTGCTTTCACATTAGATATCGCAGTTCCCAACTTGTAATGGTGAAAAACACTGCATCTCACTAAGTGACATTGTTTAATGCGGTTTTACGACGGTTCATATCTTAACCTAACCTAACATTCGCACTTGTATTAAAAAACGCTCTATTACACTGTTTCGTTCACAATTAGGATATTTGCATAACCTCACAGTTTTTCACCAACTTATTGCAGTACAGAACGCTGTATCTCGCTAAATGACATCGTTCTTTAAGGTTTCACGATGCTTGCATGCGCTTTAACGAGAATATCTCAACATAGCAGTTTCGCACTTGTAACGGTACAACACGCAGTATTTGGCTTGTTCATGCCGTTTTGTGTGCTTTCACAACATTTCACCTATCGCAGTTTCGTACTCGCAATAAAACAACACTATCTCGTTAGATGACGTTGTTTTTGGTAGTTTCACGACGCTACCTAGCTTAAACTAACATAACTCAACCTAACATGACCTTCGCACTTCTATCGTTAGAAAACGTTTTACTCGCTACTTTACATTGCTTTCTACAACATTACGACGGTTTCAAGCACTTTCACATTAGATATCACAGTTCCCAACTTGTAAAGGTGAAAAACACTGCATCTCACTAATTGACATTGTTTAATGCGGTTTTACGACGGTTCATACCTTAACCTAACCTAACCTAACCTAACCTTACCTAACCTAACCTAACCCAACCCAACTTAACCTAACCTAACCTAACCTAACCTAAACTAACCTAACCCAACCTAACCTAACCTAACATAACCTAACCCAACCTAACCCAACCCAACCCAACCTAACCTAACCTAAGCTAACCTAACCTAACCGAACCAAACCTAACCTAACCTAACTTAACCTAACCTAACCTAACGTAACCTAACCTAACCTATTCTAACGTAACCTAACCTTACCTGACCTAACCTAACCTAACGTAACCTAACCTATCCTAACATAACCTAACGTAACCTAACCTAACCTAACCTAACGTAACCTAACCTAACCCAACCTAACCCAACCCAGCCCAACCCAACAACACCCAACCCAACCTAACCTAACCTAACCTAACCTTACCTAACCTAACCAAATTATCCTTACCTAACCTAACCTAACCTAACGTAACCTAACCTAACCTAACCTAACGTAACCTAACGTAACCTAACCTAACGTAACCTAACCTAACCTAACCTAACCCAACCTAACCTAACCTAACCTAACCTATCCTAACCCAACTCAACCCAACCAAACCTAATCTAACCTAACCTAACCTAACCAAACCTAACGTAACCTAACTTAACCTAACCTAACCTAACCTAACGACGTTTGCAAGCGCTTTCACATTAGATATCGCAGTTCCCGACTTGTAATGGTGAAAAACACTGCATCTCACTAAGTGACATTGATTAATGCGGTTTTACGACGGTTCATATCTTAACCTAACCTAACATTCGCACTTGTATTAAAAAACGCTCTATTACACTGTTTCGTTCAAAATTAGGATATTTGCATAACCTCACAGTTTTTCACCAACTTATTGCAGTACAGAACGCTGTATCTCGCTAAATGACATTGTTCTTTAAGATTTCACGATGCTTGCATGCGCTTTAACGAGAATATCACAATATAGCAGTTTCGCACTTGTAACGGTAGAACACGCAGTATTTGGCTTGTTCATGCCGTTTTGTGTGCTTTCACAACATTTCACCTATCGCAGTTTATTACTCGCTATAAAACAACACTATCTCGTTAGATGACGTCGTTTTTGGTAGTTTGACGACGCTACCTAGCTTAAACTAACCTAACCTAACCTAACCTTCGCACTTCTATCGTTAGAAAACGTTTTACTCGCAATTTTACAATGTTTTCTACACGATTACGACGGTTTCATGCGCTTTCACATTAGATATCGCAGTTCCCGACTTGTAATGGTGGAAAACACAGCATCTCACTAAGTGACATTGTTTAATGCGGTTTTAGCGCGGTTCATATCTTAACCTAACCTAACCAAACCTTACCTAACATACCCTAACCTAACCTAACCTAACCTAACCTAACCTAACCTAACGACGTTTGCAAGCGCTTTCACATTAGATATCGCAGTTCCCGACTTGTAATGGTGAAAACACTGCATCTCACTAAGTGACATTGTTTAATGCGGTTTTACGACGGTTCATACCTTAACCTAACCTAACCTTACCAAACCTAACCTAACCTAACCCAACCCAACTTAACCTAACCTAACCTAAACTAACCTAACCCAACCTAACCTAACCTAACCTAACCTAACCCAACCTAACCCAACCCATCCCAACCTAACCTAACCTAAGCTAACCTAACCTAACCTAACCAAACCTAACCTAACCTAACTTAACCTAACCTAACGTAACCTAACCTAACCTATTCTAACGTAACCTAACCTTACCTGACCTAACCTAACCTAACGTAACCTAACCTAACCTAACATAACCTAACGTAACCTAACCTAACCTAACCTAACGTAACCTAACCTAACCTAACCCAACCTAACCCAACCCAACCCAACCCAACAACACCCAACCCAACCTAACCTAACCTAACCTAACCTTACCTAGCCTAACCAAATTATCCTTACCTAACCTAACCTAACCTAACGTAACCTAACCTAACGTAACCAAACCTAACCTAACCTAACCTAACCCAACCTAACCTAACCTAACCTAACCTAACCCAACTCAACCCAACCTAACCTAATCTAACCTAACCTAACCTAACCTAACCTAACCTAACCAAACCTAACCTAACCTAACCTAACCTAACCAAACCTAACCTAACCTAACCTAACCTAACCTAACGACGGTTGCAAGCGCTTTCACATTAAATATCGCAGTTCCCCACTTTTAATGGTGAAAAACACTGCATCTCAGTAATTGACATTGTTTAATGCGGTTTTACGACGGTTCATATCTTAACCTAACCTAACATTCGCACTTGTATCTAAAAACGCTCTATTACACTGTTTTGTTCACAATTACGATATTTGCATAACCTCACAGTTTTTCACCAACTTATTGCAGTACAGAACGCTGTATCTCGCTAAATGACATTGTTCTTTAAGGTTTCACGATGCTTGCATGCGATTTAACGAGAATATTACAATATAGCAGTTTCGCACTTGTAACGGTAGAACACGCAGTATTTGGCTTGTTCATGCCGTTTTGTGTGCTTTCACAACATTTCACCTATCGCAGTTTAATACTCGCTATAAAACAACACTATCTCGTTAGATGACGTCGTTTTTGGTAGTTTGACGACGCTACCTAGCTTAAACTAACCTAACCTAACCTAACCTTCGCACTTCTATCGTTAGAAAACGTTTTACTCGCCACTTTACAATGTTTTCTACAAGATTACGACGGTTGCAAGCGCTTTCACATTAAATATCGCAGTTCCCCACTTTTAATGGTGAAAAACACTGCATCTCAGTAATTGACATTGTTTAATGCGGTTTTACGACGGTTCATATCTTAACCTAACCTAACATTCGCACTTGTATCTAAAAACGCTCTATTACACTGTTTTGTTCACAATTACGATATTTGCATAACCTCACAGTTTTTCACCAACTTATTGCAGTACAGAACGCTGTATCTCGCTAAATGACATTGTTCTTTAAGGTTTCACGATGCTTGCATGCGATTTAACGAGAATATTACAATATAGCAGTTTCGCACTTGTAACGGTAGAACACGCAGTATTTGGCTTGTTCATGCCGTTTTGTGTGCTTTCACAACATTTCACCTATTGCAGTTTAATACTCGCTATAAAACAACACTATCTCTTTAGATGACGTCGTTTTTGGTAGTTTGACGACGCTACCTAGCTTAAACTAACCTAACCTAACCTAACCTTCGCACTTCTATCGTTAGAAAACGTTTTACTCGCCACTTTACAATGTTTTCTACAAGATTACGACGGTTTCATGCGCTTTCACATTAGATATCGTAGTTCCCGACTTGTAATGTTGAAAAACACTACATCTCACTAAGTGACATTGTTTAATGCGGTTTTACGACGGTTGATATGTCAACCTAACCTAACATTCGCACTTGTATCTAAAGACGCTCAATTACACTGTTTCGTTCACAATTACGATATTTGCTTGACCTCACAGTTTCTCACCAACTTATTACAGTACAGAACGCTGTATCTCGCTAAATGACATCGTTCTTTAAGGTTTCACTATACTTGCATGCGCTTTACCGAGAATGTCACAACATAGCACTTTCGCACTTGTAACGGTACAACACGCAGTATTTGGCTTGTTCATGCCGTTTTGTGTGCTTTCACAACATTTTACCTATCGCAGTTTCGTACTCGCAATAAAACAACACTATCTCGTTAGACGACGTCGTTTTTGGTGGTTTCACGACGCTACCTAGCTTAAACTAACATAACTCAACCTAACATAACCTTCGCACTTCTATCGTTAGAAAACGTTTTACTCGCTACTTTACATTGCTTTCTACAACATTACGACGGTTTCAAGCGCTTTCACATTAGATATCGCAGTTCCCAACTTGTAAAGGTGAAAAACACTGCATCTCACTAAGTGACATTGTTTATTGCGGTTTTACGACGGTTCATACCTTAACCTAACCTAACCTAACCTAACCTAACCCAACCTAACCTAACATAACCTAACCTAACCTAACCTAACCTAACCAAACCTAACCTAACGTAACCTAACCTAACCTAACCTAACCTAACGACGTTTGCAAGTGCTTTCACATTAGATATCGCAGTTCCCAACTTGTAATGGTGAAAAACACTGCATCTCACTAAGTGACATTGTTTAATGCGGTTTTACGACGGTTCATATCTTAACCTAACCTAACATTCGCACTTGTATTAAAAAACGCTCTATTACACTGTTTCGTTCACAATTAGGATATTTGCATAACCTCACAGTTTTTCACCAACTTATTGCAGTACAGAACGCTGTATCTCGCTAAATGACATCGTTCTTTAAGGTTTCACGATGCTTGCATGCGCTTTAACGAGAATATCTCAACATAGCAGTTTCGCACTTGTAACGGTACAACACGCAGTATTTGGCTTGTTCATGCCGTTTTGTGTGCTTTCACAACATTTCACCTATCGCAGTTTATTACTCGCTATAAAACAACACTATCTCGTTAGATGACGTCGTTTTTGGTAGTTTCACGACGCTACCTAGCTTAAACTAACCTAACCTAACCTAACCTTCGCACTTCTATCGTTAGAAAACGTTTTACTCGCAATTTTACAATGTTTTCTACACGATTACGACGGTTTCATGCGCTTTCACATTAGATATCGCAGTTCCCGACTTGTAATGGTGGAAAACACAGCATCTCACTAAGTGACATTGTTTAATGCGGTTTTAGCGCGGTTCATATCTTAACCTAACCTAACCTTACCTAACCCAACCTAACCTAACCTAACCTAACCAAACCTTACCTAACATACCCTAACCTAACCTAACCTAACCTAACCTAACCTAACCTAACCTAACCTAACCTAACGACGTTTGCAAGCGCTTTCACATTAGATATCGCAGTTCCCGACTTGTAATGGTGAAAACACTGCATCTCACTAAGTGACATTGTTTAATGCGGTTTTACGACGGTTCATACCTTTACCTAACCTAACCTAACCTAACCTTACCTAACCTAACCTAACCTAACCCAACCCAACTTAACCTAACCTAACCTAAACTAACCTAACCCAACCTAACCTAACCTAACCCAACCTAACCCAACCCATCCCAACCTAACCTAACCTAAGCTAACCTAACCTAACCTAACCAAACCTAACCTAACCTAACTTAACGTAACCTAACGTAACCTAACCTAACCTATTCTAACGTAACCTAACCTAACCTAACCTAACGTAACCTAACCTAACCTAACATAACCTAACGTAACCTAACCTAACCTAACCTAACGTAACCTAACCTAACCTAACCCAACCTAACCCAACCCAACCCAACCCAACAACACCCAACCCAACCTAACCTAACCTAACCTAACCTTACCTAGCCTAACCAAATTATCCTTACCTAACCTAACCTAACCTAACCTAACGTAACCTAACCTAACCTAACCTAACGTAACCTAACCTAACGTAACCAAACCTAACCTAACCTAACCTAACCCAACCTAACCTAACCTAACCTAACCTAACCCAACTCAACCCAGCCTAACCTAATCTAACCTAACCTAACCTAACCTAACCTAACCTAACCTAACCTAACCTAACCTAACGACGGTTGCAAGCGCTTTCACATTAAATATCGCAGTTCCCCACTTTTAATGGTGAAAAACACTGCATCTCAGTAATTGACATTGTTTAATGCGGTTTTACGACGGTTCATATCTTAACCTAACCTAACATTCGCACTTGTATCTAAAAACGCTCTATTACACTGTTTTGTTCACAATTACGATATTTGCATAACCTCACAGTTTTTCACCAACTTATTGCAGTACAGAACGCTGTATCTCGCTAAATGACATTGTTCTTTAAGGTTTCACGATGCTTGCATGCGATTTAACGAGAATATTACAATATAGCAGTTTCGCACTTGTAACGGTAGAACACGCAGTATTTGGCTTGTTCATGCCGTTTTGTGTGCTTTCACAACATTTCACCTATCGCAGTTTAATACTCGCTATAAAACAACACTATCTCGTTAGATGACGTCGTTTTTGGTAGTTTCACGACGCTACCTAGCCTAAACTAACCTAACCTAACCTAACCTTCGCACTTCTATCGTTAGAAAACGTTTTACTCGCCACTTTACAATGTTTTCTACAAGATTACGACGGTTTCATGCGCTTTCACATTAGATATCGTAGTTCCCGACTTGTAATGTTGAAAAACACTACATCTCACTAAGTGACATTGTTTAATGCGGTTTTACGACGGTTGATATGTCAACCTAACCTAACATTCGCACTTGTATCTAAAGACGCTCAATTACACTGTTTCGTTCACAATTACGATATTTGCTTGACCTCACAGTTTCTCACCAACTTATTACAGTACAGAACGCTGTATCTCGCTAAATGACATCGTTCTTTAAGGTTTCACTATACTTGCATGCGCTTTACCGAGAATGTCACAACATAGCACTTCCGCACTTGTAACGGTACAACACGCAGTATTTGGCTTGTTCATGCCGTTTTGTGTGCTTTCACAACATTTTACCTATCGCAGTTTCGTACTCGCAATAAAACAACACTATCTCGTTAGACGACGTCGTTTTTGGTGGTTTCACGACGCTACCTAGCTTAAACTAACATAACTCAACCTAACATAACCTTCGCACTTCTATCGTTAGAAAACGTTTTACTCGCTACTTTACATTGCTTTCTACAACATTACGACGGTTTCAAGCGCTTTCACATTAGATATCGCAGTTCCCAACTTGTAAAGGTGAAAAACACTGCATCTCACTAAGTGACATTGTTTATTGCGGTTTTACGACGGTTCATACCTTAACCTAACGTAACCTAACCTAACCTAACCCAACCTAACCTAACATAACCTAACCTAACCTAACCTAACCTAACCAAACCTAACCTAACGTAACCTAACCTAACCTAACCTAACCTAACGACGTTTGCAAGTGCTTTCACATTAGATATCGCAGTTCCCAACTTGTAATGGTGAAAAACACTGCATCTCACTAAGTGACATTGTTTAATGCGGTTTTACGACGGTTCATATCTTAACCTAACCTAACATTCGCACTTGTATTAAAAAACGCTCTATTACACTGTTTCGTTCACAATTAGGATATTTGCATAACCTCACAGTTTTTCACCAACTTATTGCAGTACAGAACGCTGTATCTCGCTAAATGACATCGTTCTTTAAGGTTTCACGATGCTTGCATGCGCTTTAACGAGAATATCTCAACATAGCAGTTTCGCACTTGTAACGGTACAACACGCAGTATTTGGCTTGTTCATGCCGTTTTGTGTGCTTTCACAACATTTCACCTATCGCAGTTTCGTACTCGCAATAAAACAACACTATCTCGTTAGATGACGTTGTTTTTGGTAGTTTCACGACGCTACCTAGCTTAAACTAACATAACTCAACCTAACATGACCTTCGCACTTCTATCGTTAGAAAACGTTTTACTCGCTACTTTACATTGCTTTCTACAACATTACGACGGTTTCAAGCACTTTCACATTAGATATCACAGTTCCCAACTTGTAAAGGTGAAAAACACTGCATCTCACTAAGTGACATTGTTTAATGCGGTTTTACGACGGTTCATACCTTAACCTAACCTAACCTAACCTAACCTTACCTAACCTAACCTAACCCAACCCAACTTAACCTAACCTAACCTAACCTAACCTAAACTAACCTAACCCAACCTAACCTAACCTAACCTAACCTAACCCAACCTAACCCAACCCAACCCAACCTAACCTAACCTAAGCTAACCTAACCTAACCGAACCAAACCTAACCTAACTTAACCTAACCTAACGTAACCTAACCTAACCTATTCTAACGTAACCTAACCTTACCTGACCTAACCTAACCTAACGTAACCTAACCTATCCTAACATAACCTAACGTAACCTAACCTAACCTAACCTAACGTAACCTAACCTAACCCAACCTAACCCAACCCAGCCCAACCCAACAACACCCAACCCAACCTAACCTAACCTAACCTAACCTTACCTAACCTAACCAAATTATTCTTACCTAACCTAACCTAACCTAACGTAACCTAACCTAACCTAACCTAACCTAACGTAACCTAACCTAACGTAACCTAACCTAACCTAACCCAACCTAACCTAACCTAACCTATCCTAACCCAACTCAACCCAACCAAACCTAATCTAACCTAACCTAACCTAACCTAACCTAACCAAACCTAACGTAACCTAACCTAACCTAACCTAACCTAACCTAACCTAACGACGTTTGCAAGCGCTTTCACATTAGATATCGCAGTTCCCGACTTGTAATGGTGAAAAACACTGCATCTCACTAAGTGACATTGATTAATGCGGTTTTACGACGGTTCATATCTAACCTAACCTAACATTCGCACTTGTATTAAAAAACGCTCTATTACACTGTTTCGTTCACAATTAGGATATTTGCATAACCTCACAGTTTTTCACCAACTTATTGCAGTACAGAACGCTGTATCTCGCTAAATGACATTGTTCTTTAAGGTTTCACGATGCTTGCATGCGCTTTAACGAGAATATCACAATATAGCAGTTTCGCACTTGTAACGGTAGAACACGCAGTATTTGGCTTGTTCATGCCGTTTTGTGTGCTTTCACAACATTTCACCTATCGCAGTTTAATACTCGCTATAAAACAACACTATCTCGTTAGATGACGTCGTTTTTGGTAGTTTCACGACGCTACCTAGCTTAAACTAACCTAACCTAACCTAACCGTCGCACTTCTATCGTTAGAAAACGTTTTACTCGCCACTTTACAATGTTTTCTACAAGATTACGACGGTTTCATGCGCTTTCACATTAGATATCGTAGTTCCCGACTTGTAATGTTGAAAAACACTACATCTCACTAAGTGACATTGTTTAATGCGGTTTTACGACGGTTGATATGTCAACCTAACCTAACATTCGCACTTGTATTTAAAGACGCTCAATTACACTGTTTCGTTCACAATTACGATATTTGCTTGACCTCACAGTTTCTCACCAACTTATTACAGTACAGAACGCTGTATCTCGCTAAATGACATCGTTCTTTAAGGTTTCACGATACTTGCATGCGCTTTACCGAGAATGTCACAACATAGCAGTTTCGCACTTGTAACGGTACAACACGCAGTATTTGGCTTGTTCATGCCGTTTTGTGTGCTTTCACAACATTTTACCTATCGCAGTTTCGTACTCGCAATAAAACAACACTATCTCGTTAGACGACGTCGTTTTTGGTGGTTTCACGACGCTACCTAGCATAAACTAACATAACTCAACCTAACATAACCTTCGCACTTATATCGTTAGAAAACGTTTTACTCGCTACTTTACATTGCTTTCTACAACATTACGACGGTTTCAAGCGCTTTCACATTAGATATCACAGTTCCCAACTTGTAAAGGTGAAAAACACTGCATCTCACTAAGTGACATTGTTTATTGCGGTTTTACGACGGTTCATACCTTAACCTAACCTAACCTAACCTAACCTTACCTTACCTAATCTAACCTAACCTAACCCAACCCAACTTAACCTAACCTAACCTAACCTAAACTAACCTAACCCAACCTAACCTGACCTAACCTAACCTAACCCAACCTAACCCAACCCAACCCAACCTAACCTAACCTAAGCTAACCTAACCTAACCGAACCAAACCTAACCTAACCTAACTTAACCTAACCTAACGTAACCTAACCTAACCTATTCTAACGTAACCTAACCTTACCTGACCTAACCTAACCTAACGTAACCTAACCTATCCTAACATAACCTAACGTAACCTAACCTAACCTAACCTAACGTAACCTAACCTGCAAGTGCTTTCACATTAACAAGTGCTTTCACATTAACCTAACCTAACCCAACCTAACCCAACCCAGCCCAACCCAACAACACCCAACCCAACCTCACCTAACCTAACCTAACCTTACCTAACCTAACCAAATTATCCTTACCTAACCTAACCTAACCTAACGTAACCTAACCTAACCTAACCTAACCTAACGTAACCTAACCTAACCTAACCTAACCCAACCTAACCTAACCTAACCTATCCTAACCCAACTCAACCCAACCAAACCTAATCTAACCTAACCTAACCTAACCTAACCTAACCAAACCTAACGTAACCTAACCTAACCTAACCTAACCTAACCTAACGACGTTTGCAAGCGCTTTCACATTAGATATCGCAGTTCCCGACTTGTAATGGTGAAAAACACTGCATCTCACTAAGTGACATTGATTAATGCGGTTTTACGACGGTTCATATCTTAACCTAACCTAACATTCGCACTTGTATTAAAAAACGCTCTATTACACTGTTTTGTTCACAATTAGGATATTTGCATAACCTCACAGTTTTTCACCAACTTATTGCAGTACAGAACGCTGTATCTCGCTAAATGACATTGTTCTTTAAGATTTCACGATGCTTGCATGCGCTTTAACGAGAATATCACAATATAGCAGTTTCGCACTTGTAACGGTAGAACACGCAGTATTTGGCTTGTTCATGCCGTTTTGTGTGCTTTCACAACATTTCACCTATCGCAGTTTATTACTCGCTATAAAACAACACTATCTCGTTAGATGACGTCGTTTTTGGTAGTTTCACGACGCTACCTAGCTTAAACTAACCTAACCTAACCTAACCTTCGCACTTCTATCGTTAGAAAACGTTTTACTCGCAATTTTACAATGTTTTCTACACGATTACGACGGTTTCATGCGCTTTCACATTAGATATCGCAGTTCCCGACTTGTAATGGTGGAAAACACAGCATCTCACTAAGTGACATTGTTTAATGCGGTTTTAGCGCGGTTCATATCTTAACCTAACCTAACCTTACCTAACCCAACCTAACCTAACCTAACCTAACCAAACCTTACCTAACATACCCTAACCTAACCTAACCTAACCTAACCTAACCTAACCTAACCTAACCTAACCTAACCTAACGACGTTTGCAAGCGCTTTCACATTAGATATCGCAGTTCCCGACTTGTAATGGTGAAAACACTGCATCTCACTAAGTGACATTGTTTAATGCGGTTTTACGACGGTTCATACCTTAACCTAACCTAACCTAACCTAACCTTACCTAACCTAACCTAACCTAACCCAACCCAACTTAACCTAACCTAACCTAAACTAACCTAACCCAACCTAACCTAACCTAACCTAACCTAACCCAACCTAACCCAACCCATCCCAACCTAACCTAACCTAAGCTAACCTAACCTAACCTAACCAAACCTAACCTAACCTAACTTAACCTAACCTAACGTAACCTAACCTAACCTATTCTAACGTAACCTAACCTTACCTGACCTAACCTAACCTAACGTAACCTAACCTAACCTAACATAACCTAACGTAACCTAACCTAACCTAACCTAACGTAACCTAACCTAACCTAACCCAACCTAACCCAACCCAACCCAACCCAACAACACCCAACCCAACCTAACCTAACCTAACCTAACCTTACCTAGCCTAACCAAATTATCCTTACCTAACCTAACCTAACCTAACCTAACGTAACCTAACCTAACCTAACCTAACGTAACCTAACCTAACGTAACCAAACCTAACCTAACCTAACCTAACCCAACCTAACCTAACCTAACCTAACCTAACCCAACTCAACCCAACCTAACCTAATCTAACCTAACCTAACCTAACCTAACCTAACCTAACCTAACCTAACCTAACCTAACGACGGTTGCAAGCGCTTTCACATTAAATATCGCAGTTCCCCACTTTTAATGGTGAAAAACACTGCATCTCAGTAATTGACATTGTTTAATGCGGTTTTACGACGGTTCATATCTTAACCTAACCTAACATTCGCACTTGTATCTAAAAACGCTCTATTACACTGTTTTGTTCACAATTACGATATTTGCATAACCTCACAGTTTTTCACCAACTTATTGCAGTACAGAACGCTGTATCTCGCTAAATGACATTGTTCTTTAAGGTTTCACGATGCTTGCATGCGATTTAACGAGAATATTACAATATAGCAGTTTCGCACTTGTAACGGTAGAACACGCAGTATTTGGCTTGTTCATGCCGTTTTGTGTGCTTTCACAACATTTCACCTATCGCAGTTTAATACTCGCTATAAAACAACACTATCTCGTTAGATGACGTCGTTTTTGGTAGTTTCACGACGCTACCTAGCTTAAACTAACCTAACCTAACCTAACCTTCGCACTTCTATCGTTAGAAAACGTTTTACTCGCCACTTTACAATGTTTTCTACAAGATTACGACGGTTTCATGCGCTTTCACATTAGATATCGTAGTTCCCGACTTGTAATGTTGAAAAACACTACATCTCACTAAGTGACATTGTTTAATGCGGTTTTACGACGGTTGATATGTCAACCTAACCTAACATTCGCACTTGTATCTAAAGACGCTCAATTACACTGTTTCGTTCACAATTACGATATTTGCTTGACCTCACAGTTTCTCACCAACTTATTACAGTACAGAACGCTGTATCTCGCTAAATGACATCGTTCTTTAAGGTTTCACTATACTTGCATGCGCTTTACCGAGAATGTCACAACATAGCACTTTCGCACTTGTAACGGTACAACACGCAGTATTTGGCTTGTTCATGCCGTTTTGTGTGCTTTCACAACATTTTACCTATCGCAGTTTCGTACTCGCAATAAAACAACACTATCTCGTTAGACGACGTCGTTTTTGGTGGTTTCACGACGATACCTAGCTTAAACTAACATAACTCAACCTAACATAACCTTCGCACTTCTATCGTTAGAAAACGTTTTACTCGCTACTTTACATTGCTTTCTACAACATTACGACGGTTTCAAGCGCTTTCACATTAGATATCGCAGTTCCCAACTTGTAAAGGTGAAAAACACTGCATCTCACTAAGTGACATTGTTTATTGCGGTTTTACGACGGTTCATACCTTAACCTAACGTAACCTAACCTAACCTAACCCAACCTAACCTAACATAACCTAACCTAACCTAACCTAACCAAACCTAACCTAACGTAACCTAACCTAACCTAACCTAACCTAACCTAACGACGTTTGCAAGTGCTTTCACATTAGATATCGCAGTTCCCAACTTGTAATGGTGAAAAACACTGCATCTCACTAAGTGACATTGTTTAATGCGGTTTTACGACGGTTCATATCTTAACCTAACCTAACATTCGCACTTGTATTAAAAAACGCTCTATTACACTGTTTCGTTCACAATTAGGATATTTGCATAACCTCACAGTTTTTCACCAACTTATTGCAGTACAGAACGCTGTATCTCGCTAAATGACATCGTTCTTTAAGGTTTCACGATGCTTGCATGCGCTTTAACGAGAATATCTCAACATAGCAGTTTCGCACTTGTAACGGTACAACACGCAGTATTTGGCTTGTTCATGCCGTTTTGTGTGCTTTCACAACATTTCACCTATCGCAGTTTCGTACTCGCAATAAAACAACACTATCTCGTTAGATGACGTTGTTTTTGGTAGTTTCACGACGCTACCTAGCTTAAACTAACATAACTCAACCTAACATGACCTTCGCACTTCTATCGTTAGAAAACGTTTTACTCGCTACTTTACATTGCTTTCTACAACATTACGACGGTTTCAAGCACTTTCACATTAGATATCACAGTTCCCAACTTGTAAAGGTGAAAAACACTGCATCTCACTAATTGACATTGTTTAATGCGGTTTTACGACGGTTCATACCTTAACCTAACCTAACCTAACCTAACCTTACCTAACCTAACCTAACCCAACCCAACTTAACCTAACCTAACCTAAACTAACCTAACCCAACCTAACCTAACCTAACCTAACCTAACCCAACCTAACCCAACCCAACCCAACCTAACCTAACCTAAGCTAACCTAACCTAACCGAACCAAACCTAACCTAACCTAACTTAACCTAACCTAACCTAACGTAACCTAACCTAACCTATTCTAACGTAACCTAACCTTACCTGACCTAACCTAACCTAACGTAACCTAACCTATCCTAACATAACCTAACGTAACCTAACCTAACCTAACCTAACGTAACCTAACCTAACCCAACCTAACCCAACCCAGCCCAACCCAACAACACCCAACCCAACCTAACCTAACCTAACCTAACCTTACCTAACCTAACCAAATTATCCTTACCTAACCTAACCTAACCTAACGTAACCTAACCTAACCTAACCTAACGTAACCTAACGTAACCTAACCTAACGTAACCTAACCTAACCTAACCTAACCCAACCTAACCTAACCTAACCTATCCTAACCCAACTCAACCCAACCAAACCTAATCTAACCTAACCTAACCTAACCTAACCTAACCTAACCTAACCTAACCTAACCTAACCTAACGACGGTTGCAAGCGCTTTCACATTAAATATCGCAGTTCCCCACTTTTAATGGTGAAAAACACTGCATCTCAGTAATTGACATTGTTTAATGCGGTTTTACGACGGTTCATATCTTAACCTAACCTAACATTCGCACTTGTATCTAAAAACGCTCTATTACACTGTTTTGTTCACAATTACGATATTTGCATAACCTCACAGTTTTTCACCAACTTATTGCAGTACAGAACGCTGTATCTCGCTAAATGACATTGTTCTTTAAGGTTTCACGATGCTTGCATGCGATTTAACGAGAATATTACAATATAGCAGTTTCGCACTTGTAACGGTAGAACACGCAGTATTTGGCTTGTTCATGCCGTTTTGTGTGCTTTCACAACATTTCACCTATCGCAGTTTAATACTCGCTATAAAACAACACTATCTCGTTAGATGACGTCGTTTTTGGTAGTTTCACGACGCTACCTAGCTTAAACTAACCTAACCTAACCTAACCTTCGCACTTCTATCGTTAGAAAACGTTTTACTCGCCACTTTACAATGTTTTCTACAAGATTACGACGGTTTCATGCGCTTTCACATTAGATATCGTAGTTCCCGACTTGTAATGTTGAAAAACACTACATCTCACTAAGTGACATTGTTTAATGCGGTTTTACGACGGTTGATATGTCAACCTAACCTAACATTCGCACTTGTATCTAAAGACGCTCAATTACACTGTTTCGTTCACAATTACGATATTTGCTTGACCTCACAGTTTCTCACCAACTTATTACAGTACAGAACGCTGTATCTCGCTAAATGACATCGTTCTTTAAGGTTTCACTATACTTGCATGCGCTTTACCGAGAATGTCACAACATAGCACTTCCGCACTTGTAACGGTACAACACGCAGTATTTGGCTTGTTCATGCCGTTTTGTGTGCTTTCACAACATTTTACCTATCGCAGTTTCGTACTCGCAATAAAACAACACTATCTCGTTAGACGACGTCGTTTTTGGTGGTTTCACGACGCTACCTAGCTTAAACTAACATAACTCAACCTAACATAACCTTCGCACTTCTATCGTTAGAAAACGTTTTACTCGCTACTTTACATTGCTTTCTACAACATTACGACGGTTTCAAGCGCTTTCACATTAGATATCGCAGTTCCCAACTTGTAAAGGTGAAAAACACTGCATCTCACTAAGTGACATTGTTTATTGCGGTTTTACGACGGTTCATACCTTAACCTAACGTAACCTAACCTAACCTAACCCAACCTAACCTAACATAACCTAACCTAACCTAACCTAACCTAACCAAACCTAACCTAACGTAACCTAACCTAACCTAACCTAACCTAACCTAACGACGTTTGCAAGTGCTTTCACATTAGATATCGCAGTTCCCAACTTGTAATGGTGAAAAACACTGCATCTCACTAAGTGACATTGTTTAATGCGGTTTTACGACGGTTCATATCTTAACCTAACCTAACATTCGCACTTGTATTAAAAAACGCTCTATTACACTGTTTCGTTCACAATTAGGATATTTGCATAACCTCACAGTTTTTCACCAACTTATTGCAGTACAGAACGCTGTATCTCGCTAAATGACATCGTTCTTTAAGGTTTCACGATGCTTGCATGCGCTTTAACGAGAATATCTCAACATAGCAGTTTCGCACTTGTAACGGTACAACACGCAGTATTTGGCTTGTTCATGCCGTTTTGTGTGCTTTCACAACATTTCACCTATCGCAGTTTCGTACTCGCAATAAAACAACACTATCTCGTTAGATGACGTTGTTTTTGGTAGTTTCACGACGCTACCTAGCTTAAACTAACATAACTCAACCTAACATGACCTTCGCACTTCTATCGTTAGAAAACGTTTTACTCGCTACTTTACATTGCTTTCTACAACATTACGACGGTTTCAAGCACTTTCACATTAGATATCACAGTTCCCAACTTGTAAAGGTGAAAAACACTGCATCTCACTAAGTGACATTGTTTAATGCGGTTTTACGACGGTTCATACCTTAACCTAACCTAACCTAACCTAACCTTACCTAACCTAACCTAACCCAACCCAACTTAACCTAACCTAACCTAACCTAACCTAAACTAACCTAACCCAACCTAACCTAACCTAACCTAACCTAACCCAACCTAACCCAACCCAACCCAACCTAACCTAACCTAAGCTAACCTAACCTAACCGAACCAAACCTAACCTAACTTAACCTAACCTAACGTAACCTAACCTAACCTATTCTAACGTAACCTAACCTTACCTGACCTAACCTAACCTAACGTAACCTAACCTATCCTAACATAACCTAACGTAACCTAACCTAACCTAACCTAACGTAACCTAACCTAACCCAACCTAACCCAACCCAGCCCAACCCAACAACACCCAACCCAACCTAACCTAACCTAACCTAACCTTACCTAACCTAACCAAATTATTCTTACCTAACCTAACCTAACCTAACGTAACCTAACCTAACCTAACCTAACCTAACGTAACCTAACCTAACGTAACCTAACCTAACCTAACCCAACCTAACCTAACCTAACCTATCCTAACCCAACTCAACCCAACCAAACCTAATCTAACCTAACCTAACCTAACCTAACCTAACCAAACCTAACGTAACCTAACCTAACCTAACCTAACCTAACCTAACCTAACGACGTTTGCAAGCGCTTTCACATTAGATATCGCAGTTCCCGACTTGTAATGGTGAAAAACACTGCATCTCACTAAGTGACATTGATTAATGCGGTTTTACGACGGTTCATATCTTAACCTAACCTAACATTCGCACTTGTATTAAAAAACGCTCTATTACACTGTTTCGTTCACAATTAGGATATTTGCATAACCTCACAGTTTTTCACCAACTTATTGCAGTACAGAACGCTGTATCTCGCTAAATGACATTGTTCTTTAAGATTTCACGATGCTTGCATGCGCTTTAACGAGAATATCACAATATAGCAGTTTCGCACTTGTAACGGTAGAACACGCAGTATTTGGCTTGTTCATGCCGTTTTGTGTGCTTTCACAACATTTCACCTATCGCAGTTTATTACTCGCTATAAAACAACACTATCTCGTTAGATGACGTCGTTTTTGGTAGTTTCACGACGCTACCTAGCTTAAACTAAACTAACCTAACCTAACCTTCGCACTTCTATCGTTAGAAAACGTTTTACTCGCAATTTTACAATGTTTTCTACACGATTACGACGGTTTCATGCGCTTTCACATTAGATATCGCAGTTCCCGACTTGTAATGGTGGAAAACACAGCATCTCACTAAGTGACATTGTTTAATGCGGTTTTAGCGCGGTTCATATCTTAACCTAACCTAACCTTACCTAACCCAACCTAACCTAACCTAACCTAACCAAACCTTACCTAACATACCCTAACCTAACCTAACCTAACCTAACCTAACCTAACCTAACCTAACGACGTTTGCAAGCGCTTTCACATTAGATATCGCAGTTCCCGACTTGTAATGGTGAAAACACTGCATCTCACTAAGTGACATTGTTTAATGCGGTTTTACGACGGTTCATACCTTAACCTAACCTAACCTAACCTAACCTTACCTAACCTAACCTAACCTAACCCAACCCAACTTAACCTAACCTAACCTAAACTAACCTAACCCAACCTAACCTAACCTAACCTAACCTAACCCAACCTAACCCAACCCATTCCAACCTAACCTAACCTAAGCTAACCTAACCTAACCTAACCTAACCAAACCTAACCTAACCTAACTTAACCTAACCTAACGTAACCTAACCTAACCTATTCTAACGTAACCTAACCTTACCTGACCTAACCTAACCTAACGTAACCTAACCTAACCTAACATAACCTAACGTAACCTAACCTAACCTAACCTAACGTAACCTAACCTAACCTAACCCAACCTAACCCAACCCAACCCAACCCAACAACACCCAACCCAACCTAACCTAACCTAACCTAACCTTACCTAGCCTAACCAAATTATCCTTACCTAACCTAACCTAACCTAACGTAACCTAACCTAACGTAACCAAACCTAACCTAACCTAACCTAACCCAACCTAACCTAACCTAACCTAACCTAACCCAACTCAACCCAACCTAACCTAATCTAACCTAACCTAACCTAACCTAACCTAACCTAACCAAACCTAACCTAACCTAACCTAACCTAACCAAACCTAACCTAACCTAACCTAACCTAACCTAACGACGGTTGCAAGCGCTTTCACATTAAATATCGCAGTTCCCCACTTTTAATGGTGAAAAACACTGCATCTCAGTAATTGACATTGTTTAATGCGGTTTTACGACGGTTCATATCTTAACCTAACCTAACATTCGCACTTGTATCTAAAAACGCTCTATTACACTGTTTTGTTCACAATTACGATATTTGCATAACCTCACAGTTTTTCACCAACTTATTGCAGTACAGAACGCTGTATCTCGCTAAATGACATTGTTCTTTAAGGTTTCACGATGCTTGCATGCGATTTAACGAGAATATTACAATATAGCAGTTTCGCACTTGTAACGGTAGAACACGCAGTATTTGGCTTGTTCATGCCGTTTTGTGTGCTTTCACAACATTTCACCTATCGCAGTTTAATACTCGCTATAAAACAACACTATCTCGTTAGATGACGTCGTTTTTGGTAGTTTGACGACGCTACCTAGCTTAAACTAACCTAACCTAACCTAACCTTCGCACTTCTATCGTTAGAAAACGTTTTACTCGCCACTTTACAATGTTTTCTACAAGATTACGACGGTTTCATGCGCTTTCACATTAGATATCGTAGTTCCCGACTTGTAATGTTGAAAAACACTACATCTCACTAAGTGACATTGTTTAATGCGGTTTTACGACGGTTGATATGTCAACCTAACCTAACATTCGCACTTGTATCTAAAGACGCTCAATTACACTGTTTCGTTCACAATTACGATATTTGCTTGACCTCACAGTTTCTCACCAACTTATTACAGTACAGAACGCTGTATCTCGCTAAATGACATCGTTCTTTAAGGTTTCACTATACTTGCATGCGCTTTGCCGAGAATGTCACAACATAGCACTTTCGCACTTGTAACGGTACAACACGCAGTATTTGGCTTGTTCATGCCGTTTTGTGTGCTTTCACAACATTTTACCTATCGCAGTTTCGTACTCGCAATAAAACAACACTATCTCGTTAGACGACGTCGTTTTTGGTGGTTTCACGACGCTACCTAGCTTAAACTAACATAACTCAACCTAACATAACCTTCGCACTTCTATCGTTAGAAAACGTTTTACTCGCTACTTTACATTGCTTTCTACAACATTACGACGGTTTCAAGCGCTTTCACATTAGATATCGCAGTTCCCAACTTGTAAAGGTGAAAAACACTGCATCTCACTAAGTGACATTGTTTATTGCGGTTTTACGACGGTTCATACCTTAACCTAACGTAACCTAACCTAACCTAACCCAACCTAACCTAACATAACCTAACCTAACCTAACCTAACCTAACCAAACCTAACCTAACGTAACCTAACCTAACCTAACCTAACCTAACCTAACGACGTTTGCAAGTGCTTTCACATTAGATATCGCAGTTCCCAACTTGTAATGGTGAAAAACACTGCATCTCACTAAGTGACATTGTTTAATGCGGTTTTACGACGGTTCATATCTTAACCTAACCTAACATTCGCACTTGTATCTAAAAACGCTCTATTACACTGTTTCGTTCACAATTAGGATATTTGCATAACCTCACAGTTTTTCACCAACTTATTGCAGTACAGAACGCTGTATCTCGCTAAATGACATCGTTCTTTAAGGTTTCACGATGCTTGCATGCGCTTTAACGAGAATATCTCAACATAGCAGTTTCGCACTTGTAACGGTACAACACGCAGTATTTGGCTTGTTCATGCCGTTTTGTGTGCTTTCACAACATTTCACCTATCGCAGTTTCGTACTCGCAATAAAACAACACTATCTCGTTAGATGACGTCGTTTTTGGTAGTTTCACGACGCTACCTAGCTTAAACTAACATAACTCAACCTAACATGACCTTCGCACTTCTATCGTTAGAAAACGTTTTACTCGCAACTTTACAGTGTTTTCTACAAGATTACGACGGTTTCATGCGCTTTCACATTAGATATCGTAGTTCCCGACTTGTAATGTTGAAAAACACTACATCTCACTAAGTGACATTGTTTAATGCGGTTTTACGACGGTTGATATATCAACCTAACCTAACATTCGCACTTGTATCTAAAGACGTTCAATTACACTGTTTCGTTCACAATTACGATATTTGCTTGACCTCACAGTTTCTCACCAACTTATTACAGTACAGAACGCTGTATCTCGCTAAATGACATCGTTCTTTAAGGTTTCACGATACTTGCATGCGCTTTACCGAGAATGTCACAACATAGCACTTTCGCACTTGTAACGGTACAACACGCAGTATTTGGCTTGTTCATGCCGTTTTGTGTGCTTTCACAACATTTCACCTATCGCAGTTTCGTACTCGCAATAAAACAACACTATCTCGTTAGATGACGTTGTTTTTGGTAGTTTCACGACGCTACCTAGCTTAAACTAACATAACTCAACCTAACATGACCTTCGCACTTCTATCGTTAGGAAACGTTTTACTCGCTACTTTACATTGCTTTCTACAACATTACGAGGGTTTCAAGCGCTTTCACATTAGATATCGCAGTTCCCAACTTGTAAAGGTGAAAAACACTGCATCTCACTAAGTGACATTGTTTATTGCGGTTTTACGACGGTTCATACCTTAACCTAACGTAACCTAACCTAACCTAACCCAACCTAACCTAACATAACCTAATCTAACCTAACCTAACCTAACCAAACCTAACCTAACGTAACCTAACCTAACCTAACCTAACCTAACGACGTTTGCAAGTGCTTTCACATTAGATATCGCAGTTCCCAACTTGTAATGGTGAAAAACACTGCATCTCACTAAGTGACATTGTTTAATGCGGTTTTACGACGGTTCATACCTTAACCTAACCTAACCTAACCTAACCTTACCTAACCTAACCTAACCCAACCCAACTTAACCTAACCTAACCTAACCTAAACTAACCTAACCCAACCTAACCTAACCTGACCCAACCTAACCCAACCCAACCCAACCTAACCTAACCTAAGCTAACCTAACCTAACCTAACCAAACCTAACCTAACCTAACTTAACCTAACCCAACTCAACCCAACCAAACCTAATCTAACCTAACCTAACCTAACCTATCCTAACCAAACCTAACGTAACCTAACCTAACCTAACCTAACCTAACCTAACCTAACGACGTTTGCAAGCGCTTTCACATTAGATATCGCAGTTCCCGACTTGTAATGGTGAAAAACACTGCATCTCACTAAGTGACATTGATTAATGCGGTTTTACGACGGTTCATATCTTAACCTAACCTAACATTCGCACTTGTATTAAAAAACGCTCTATTACACTGTTTCGTTCACAATTAGGATATTTGCATAACCTCACAGTTTTTCACCAACTTATTGCAGTACAGAACGCTGTATCTCGCTAAATGACATTGTTCTTTAAGGTTTCACGATGCTTGCATGCGCTTTAACGAGAATATCACAATATAGCAGTTTCGCACTTGTAACGGTAGAACACGCAGTATTTGGCTTGTTCATGCCGTTTTGTGTGCTTTCACAACATTTCACCTATCGCAGTTTAATACTCGCTATAAAACAACACTATCTCGTTAGATGACGTCGTTTTTGGTAGTTTCACGACGCTACCTAGCTTAAACTAACCTAACCTAACCTAACCTTCGCACTTCTATCGTTAGAAAACGTTTTACTCGCAATTTTACAATGTTTTCTACACGATTACGACGGTTTCATGCGCTTTCACATTAGATATCGCAGTTCCCGACTTGTAATGGTGGAAAACACAGCATCTCACTAAGTGACATTGTTTAATGCGGTTTTAGCGCGGTTCATATCTTAACCTAACCTAACCTTACCTAACCTAACCTAACCTAACCTAACCTAACCTAACCTAACCTAACCTAACCTAACCTAACCTAACCTAACGACGTTTGCAAGCGCTTTCACATTAGATATCGCAGTTCCCGACTTGTAATGGTGAAAACACTGCATCTCACTACCGTGTTGTACCGTTACGGTGTTGTACCGTTACAAGTGCGAAACTGCTATGTTGTGATATTCTCGTTAAAGCGCATGCAAGCATCGTGAAACCTTAAAGAACGATGTCATTTAGCGAGATACAGCGTTCTGTACTACTATGGGTTGGTGAAAAACTGTGAGGTTATGCAAATATCCTAATTGTGAACAAAACAGTGTAATAGAGCGTTTTTTAATACAAGTGCGAATGTTAGGTTAGGTTAAGATATGAACCGTCGTAAAACCGCATTAAACAATGTCACTTAGTGAGATGCAGTGTTTTTCACCATTACAAGTTGGGAACTGCGATATCTAATGTGAAAGCACTTGCAAACGTCGTTAGGTTAGGTTAGGTTAGGTTAGGTTACGTTAGGTTAGGTTTGGTTAGGTTAGGTTAGGTTAGGTTAGGTTAGGTTATGTTAGGTTAGGTTGGGTTAGGTTAGGTTAGGTTACGTTAGGTTAAGGTATGAACCGTCGTAAAACCGCATTAAACAATGTCACTTAGTGAGATGCAGTGTTTTTCACCTTTACAAGTTGGGAACTGTGATATCTAATGTGAAAGCGCTTGAAACCGTCGTAATGTTGTAGAAAGCAATGTAAAGTAGCGAGTAAAACGTTTTCTAACGATAGAAGTGCGAAGGTCATGTTAGGTTGAGTTATGTTAGTTTAAGCTAGGTA